>NC_044030.1:70923352-71226382 GCF_900496995.4 Aquila chrysaetos chrysaetos
GCAGCAGCCAGGTCCTGGGTCCTGAAGACCTGCTAATCCAAGTGCCGTGACCACTGTCTGGCTGACAGCCCTGTCGCTGCTGGGTCCTCTTGCTGGTGCCTCCGCACCCGAACGGCCCCCGTCATCCTCCAGTCACACCAGTCTGAGTGTTTCTGTGACACCTCTCTACAACAGCAGCCCTGAACCCCATAGTCATGGGTGGGAGGCAGGAGGGGGTTGCCAGTGTCTTCTGGGCACAGGCTGGCTGGTTCCCAAAACCACTCCAGGTGAATGAGGCCCCTTCATTGAGCCCCTTGCCTTGGCTTGAAGCCTGTCAGGGAACCAAAGCTCCAGATGCCAGAAACTGGACAGGAATCCAGAATCTGACTGCCATGCAAGCAAAGCACCATTGTGCCACACGCTGAAGCTGCAGAGGAATCAGCTTTAAGGAGCAGCACCTGTGAGCTGGTGTTGAAGAGGAAGCCTGGACAACCTGTTCCCAAAGTGTATTCAGTGGCAAATTCTCAGGAAACAGCTGTAGCTAATCATAATTCATGCCGAGGTACTGAGTCACCCTGAGCATGCAGAGCTACTGAGTTGCCCTGATCATAACATACTTGCAATGGTTTCAGAAAAGGTCGATCCACAAACTATCCAAACATGTCTTCCTTATAAACTGTTGCCACAGGATGTAAAACTTCCAGCCCTTACGATCTCAACCATTTTGTGATCCTGAGATTCCATATGGGGCAAGAAATATACCTCCTCTGACCTTGTGATGAGTTCTTCTATAGGCAATTAGGAGAAATCTCTGGATGAGTAGCCCTCATGGGAGATTGCAACTTCCCAGACATCTACTTGAATACCATACTGCTGTGACAAGCCAGTCTGGGAAATTTCTGAAGTTTGTGTCACAAGTATTCAGTGAGCCAACTAGGAAAGGTGGCCTCCTAGACTTGTTATTTGTGAATGGAGAAGGACTCATGGGAGATATTATGGTAGGTAGTTGTCTTGGCCGCAGTGATCGTGAAATGGTTGGGTTTAAAATTTTGGTGTAATGAGAAAAAAGGTCAGCAGAGTTGTTACCCTGGATTTCAAGAGAGCAAACTTTAAGCTTCTTAGGGAGCTACTCAGCAGTGTCTTCTGGGAATCTGTGTTTGAGAGCTTAGGAGTCCACAAGTGCTGGCCAGTCTTTAAGAACCACCTTTTAAAAGCACAGGAGCAGGCAATTCCACTGTGTTGTAGGTCAAGCAAGTGGAGCAGAATACCACCTTGACTGAACAGGGAAATCTTCTTGGAACTGAAGAGGAAAAGGAAATTGTATGATCTCTGGAAGTGAGGTCAGGCTTTGCAGGAAGGTTCGTATATGCAGGGAGAAGACACGCAAGGCCAAAGCTCAGCTAGAGCTGAAACAGGCCAGTGTTGTGTCAGACAACAAGAAGGGCTTTTTCAAGTACGTTAATAGTAAAGGAGGTCTAAGGAAAAGATTGGACCAATACTTGTTGAAGATGGGCACCTGACTGATAGGGATGAAGAAAAAGTGGAGGCATTCAATGCTTTTTTTCCCTCAGATTTTAATAATACTGACAGACCTTGGGCTGCCCAGTCCTCTGAGTTGGTGGGACAGTCTGCGTCACCATCATCATCACTATGAGCTGCAGAGGAATCTCCGTTTTGGTGCCTGGAGCACCTCTTCCACTCCTCCTTCTTCACTGACCTTGGTGTCTGCAGGGCTGTTTCTCTCACATATTCTCACTCCTCTCTCCCAGCTGCTCTTGTGCAGCAGTTTTTAACCTTTCTTAATTATGTTATCACAGAGGAACTACCAACATCACCGATTGGCTCAGTTTGGCCAGCAGCATGTCCATCTTGGAGCTGGCTGGCATTGGCTCTGTCAGACAAGGGGCAGCTTCTGGCATCTTCTCACAGAATCCACCCCTGCAGCCCCATTCTCTACCAAAACCTTGCCACATAAACCCAATACATTAACAAAAATGCTGCAAGACAGCAGGCATTGCTCCTACTCTCCCAGCTCCCCCTTCCAGACACAAGGGCCAAGATGTACAAGCTCTTTGAGCAGCAGCCAGGTGGTGGGTCCTGAAGACCATTAGAATATATTTAGGCACAATAAAAGCATCAACATTTATTAGCTTAAATGCTAATGCTACATGTTGGAAGAGCACAATCTGTGTGAGGTTATTACCCAGACAGGCTTAAAGATGTCTTTGGATCAGGGTGCCATCTTTGTTACTCCTGTTTGGATAGAGACATAACTCCTTGGATATCTCCATTTGTTTCACTGATAATAGATGTTACAGACAGCTTCACTAGTTCTCTTCCCATTAATACTCATATGAGTCTGTAGTTTACAACATTTTGGAGCTAAAGCTCAGCTGATTACAGATTGCTTTCAAAGTGAAGAGATGCAATTACAACACCTAGTTGACCTTGTCTTTTTAGGAATCCTGTGATAGGCTTTTAAATACACAGTTTCAGAGGGGTGGAAGAATTAAAGGACTCAAACAAAGCAATTGTGTGGATCATGATGAATGCACTGGTGGAATGACTTTGAAAGTGTAAACTCTTGAACTGAGCCTAGAAATTCTTTTAACTGTGGTTTATATAAACATTTCACATCCTGCTCCATAGCAAACCTGTGCCCCTACTATGCTAAGATAAGATTAACTTACAGTGCTTGGAAGTATGCAGAAATTGTTTAACATATAACCTTATAGCATGTTTTTACTCCTTTTTAGCAGAACATTTACATTTTATCTGAAGAAAAAGTAATATCCTGTTGTAACAACATTAAAGGCTTGTTGGAAACTTTAATAAAGCAAATATAATACTGGCAAAGGTTTATACTAAAATATGGCATTTAATTGGCTCAGTCTCATGATAGCAGCAGCAAAGCTATTGTTATGTTCTCAACCACCATTTATATGTGCTGTTATATTAATCACTGCCCTCCAGCTTGCTGCTTTTCCACTGAAGCAAGAAAATTGTCTGCTTAAAGAGGAAGAGGGGATAGGAGGCAGGAGTGGGAGGGACAGAATTTAATGGTTTTCTGGTTAAGACCTGAGACTGAAAGGCAGGTGATCTGAGCCAAGAATTTCAACAAAAGTAGATTCCAGATTCAGGCATCTTAAATCCATCCAAGTCCTTCTCCCTAGTGTTTCTTGTTGACTGGCTCTGGGCTGCAGGAGGTGCCCTGCCAATAGAAAACACCAGGCACAGAGAATTAGGTGGAATTTAGGATGTGTGAATTGGAGCCAATGCCTATATACAGTCATAGAAACACAGTCATGTTGCCATTTTAAAATCACTTCAAAGACCCCACGCAGTCATAGGAACATAATTTTAAGTAATTTGGCTTGCTTTTTTTTTTTCACAGATCTTTTGGTTTGTTGCAATGAGAACTGCACTACATACAATTATTTTAAAAATTCACAGCTTTTGAAAAACAGTACAATAACAAAAAAAAATCTAGCATGCTGCTTGGTTTGCTCTGGAGTAAACTCAAAGGAAAAGTTGTTCTTAACAGAAAAATTATGCTTGTCAGTTTAAATCTTTCAGTGATTTTTGTCCTATGGAGATACGTGTTATACCAAGAGAGCCAAATGGTCCTCTCCAAGCAAAGAGGTTGTCTGTGGAGCCTTGACTTTCATAAATTAAGGGAAGCCACTTTTCCTGGAAAATGTAAAATATGTTGGCGATGAAGGAAGGCATTGAACATATTTATAGCAACGTACTCCTACTTTCAACAGCAATTAAAAACTATTTAAACAAAAAAAGCCAGAGGTATTTTACCCTTTTACAACATCAGAAAGCTCTGTGCCTTTCAAGATTAGGTTAAGTCAGACATTTCCATATATATTCAGATTATATCATTTATTTGGGGAAAACTATCTTCTTGCTATCTGTCTAATCTCTTGTTGTCTTATTTCCTTTCTGCACAAAACACCAGCTCTGATGCCTCATTGCTTGATCCTTCCAGGAGCATGTCTATGTCTTTTGGTACAGTTAGGAACCTCTGCAGCACATTCCTCTCTCATTAAGGGTCTGATCCAAATTGCACTGATAACTTGCAAATCAGCCACTTGTCTTCCAGAAGCCTTGTGTCAAACTTCAGTTCTCATCAAAATGCTTACCATATCTGCCAGCCCATCTGGAAATACATGAACAGATCACATTCAGGAGGACTTTATTTCTCTCAATTTTTAAACGAACTATCAAAAAACCTCATTGCTAGCGTAATCCCTTAAGGAACACAGAGATTTAAATGAAGTAAGTGCATAAATGGCACTGTGAATGATGATATATTATTAGCAGAACATCTCAAGCAGACTATGATTCAAATGTGGGTTTCAGCTAGCAAAGGGAAGAGGCAGAAATAGAACCACATGCATTTGGTTCTGTCTGTCTGCAACCCTGAATGGAGGATGACTGCAGGAGCCTTAACTCAGCTTGTACATCTTGTCTTAGTTCTAATTTAAGCACAACTATTTCTGACACCATCTGCATTCAGGATTAGAAGTAGACAATGTACTAAATTGGAAATTCGTAAATCCTGGAGGAGTAATGTGCCTTCAGTTGCATCCCATCCCAATCTTCTGTGCCTTGCTCCCACCTACGGGGTGATGGACTTTTGTGTTCATTTACATTGCCAGTCTAAAACCACCATGACTACTCAGAACAGAGAAATTCCCAAGCGGGCCACCCAAATGGCGATTTTTGGCCACCCAGGCTCTTGCAGGTTACTGAGATCCTAGAACTATTCCATAGAGTTAGACCATAGGAAGAATTATAGCTCTGCTACATATGCCCTCTACAGTGTTGGCTTTGGGAGTCCAACTAATGGGATAGCGTCACCATAGTTTATATATATCACTAACCCCTGTGTCACGAGAACCTAAGTTTTCTTGCCAATTACAATTATCCTAATTAAGAAGCATATATCAGGCTAATTATTACCCTGCTTTAGTGTCTGAAATCATCCTGCCTTTGGTCTCATGCCCGAAAGTCTAAAGAAACTGACTGCAAGTTAAAAAAATACTCCAAAAACCCCAATATGCCAGTTGTAACTGGGCCAAACAATGACTAATAGGGACAATGTTTGCAAGGATTCTGAGTGCATAAACACCAAGTAAAGATAGCTCAGTTATATTGGGTGGTCCAAAGAGGTATTAGCAACAAAAGAGGAAGGATGTAAAACAAAAAAATCAAGTTTGATTACCACCAATTCCCCAGTTATTAAAAGCAGAAACTGTTTCTCCAAAGACTGGAGAATGCAGTTTGAAATGGGCAGATACAATCATGATTTGAACTTGAGATTTGAGAGGGAGTAAACCTAGGGCTTGTTCTTTCCCTCCCTCCATCCCCATTTGAGAACATTCTTTCCTGAGCAGGTGTTAGGAAAGGCGAGACACCACAGATGAGCAGCTGGCAGATGATGGGGCTTCCCATTTGGTGGGATTCCCACTTGAAGCGAGAGCCATGAGGGTCTAATGGAGAAAAAAATGGGCCCACTGAACTTTCGGTCTGGTTTCTGTCCTTCCCTCAGGTATTCTACAAGGTTTTACATATAATCTTTTTTTTTCATCTGACCTAAGTCCTTTGGTGCACAGCCTCACATGAAAGTCATAATCATTGGCCAGAATTTAAAAAAATACTTAGTGGTTTGGAATGCTTCAATTTCTGGGCAGAAGAACTGAGTGAATCTGATTTAGAATTAATTGGGAAACTGTTTTCAAATGAAACAACATTTTCAGACTGTTCATGTCTGTATCAGGATTAAACCAAATGAATCTTTTCATGAAAAAGAAAATAAAACTCCTCCCAATTGCCTTCCCAGAAAGAAACAGTTCATTAAGATATATTTGATCAGTATCAATGCAAGACAATGTACTTGAAGTCCACAGTTTATATCTACAGAGAAGGAGAATCTGGTTTGGAAACCACTGATTTAGAGAAGGCCTTGTATTGTCTTCAGTGAGAGTGTCATCCCAATGTAGTGATATAAAGGACTAATTGATTCTTGGTTATTTAAAGAGAAAAATGTGCAATAGAAACAGAAAATTCTTGCCACAACATTGGTACAATCAAAATTAAGATATTGTGCCTTTTCTAGCTCTGGTACCCAAATTTAAAGTAGAATATGGAAATCTTGAAGAGCTGGGGAAAAAAAAAACCAACAACATAGAAATGACAGAGAAACTAGAAAACAGTCATTATAATATGATATTAAGTATATCTAGATCATCAAAGAGAACGTTAAGGAATAATCTGAATCCTGCATATAGGTCCTTGCGTATCTGTTATGGGAAGGTTGGGGTGCTCATTCTGGCTGTAAAAAAGCATAGTCAGATCTAATAGTAGGATGCTGAGTAAGATTTTAATTTAACCAGAATATAAAAGACAGTGAGCATAATTTAAATTTGAATAGAAAGAGAAGAGATAAAGCCAGCAGTTCTTGGATGTTTATTATTATATAGATCTTTCTTAAATGTGCTTTCATCAATGTTTTGTGAGAAGTTTTGCAAGCACATGGGTGTAGGCAGTTGGTCTGCACAGTCATATTTGAGCTTCGATTCACTAAATCCCACACTTTTAACCCTTTTTTTCATGGAGGAGCTGTTCCTCCATGAAGTTTATGAAATCTCAGCCTTTAAGGTTACAGTTCATTGGCTGGTAAGGTTAGAGAAGATATATTTTCCCAAGTGTTTTTCATAAGTACCACGATCAACAGATGATAAGTTTTTTCCATCTTCTTCAACACTTAGTTGGCAACTAGTCTAAGGTAATGCAAAGAATTCTTTCCCTGGGACATCCGACAAACATCTTTTGCTCACATATTCAAGCTTAGATTGCCATATTTGCAGTTAGGAAGCAACTCATTGCCAGGCCAGATTGGCAAGGACACTGGAGACTTTTTGCCTTCCTCTGCACTGCTAAGCATGGATTGCTTGCTGGTTTATCTGTTTCTCACCTAATCAGATCTCAGGCACTAGTTGGGTTTGGACAGTGTCTGCTTTCTTTCCCTGGCATGAAATACTTTAGTCTCATGAACACTGAGGAATTTCAATGTAGACAAAGTTATTGGGCGCAATAGTGGCTGAAAGTAAGTGGCTGAAATTGAATGATTGACAGTATTTAGTCTAAAATCAAGAAAATAATAGAATCAATTGAGAGTTCTTTAATTAGACTTCCAGAGGTGTACTGCAAAAGACTGAACAATAGGCATAGGGAAGGAAAATTAAAGTAAAGACTCCATAAATCTGAGTCAACTCCAAAGTCAACAACAGCAGAATGACCTCTGGGGACAGATCCCTGCAACGGTATTGTTTCAAGTATAAGAAAGCAGTGTCAACCCTTTAAGGAAGAAATTCTTGCACTTAATCACATCTTGTAATGTGGGATAGTAGGTTCCAGTGCTATCACTGAGTGAGCAAAAGAGAGTGATCTGCTGGCTCCTGGAGGGAGGAATTACATACTGCTGTTCTGCTTCCCAAGGCTGGGTTCACTGTTTAACAGCACAGGAAGTAATGCTTCCATGTAGTGATCAGAAGCTCATTACATCATCTAGAGATCTGGTTTTCCTTCAATGTTATTGGGTCAGCTCCACTGATATTAGGACAATTTACTATGTTCAGATTCAGAAATTCAAAAGTAGTTCCCGTAATCTCCATTCATCCATACTTCCATACAAATGCAAGTACATCTATACTTCCATATAATGTATGCAGTGCATTGCTTGCACACAGAACTTCTTCAAACACAGACCAACAAAAGCAAAGCATGAGGTGACATCAATAAAACATCACTCAGACTTTGGAGCATAGGTGGAAATGTGTGTTTGTATGAATATACTTATGTGTATGTATATGCTTTCTATACATACAGATTTAACTACACTATCTGTGTTTCAGAGCAAATCCGTCAAACATTGCTCTTCTCATTTGGGGTCCTTCTGTGTAAAAATACTATCTCTTGTACCAACAGACAGTAACAACTTCCTTTCTTTTTGGGGAGTTTGGGGTTTTTTTGGCATAGAAGGAACCCAGTGCCTTACACTTCAAAGTGCTTGAGTATTCTGGGTACCTGCTCCTGCCTTTTATTCACAAATCCAAAAGAAAGATTTAGGAGAGTTAATCAATTCTTCCAGCAACTCCCTATGTGTTAGGTGCAATAGCAATTTCTTCTCTTCCATCATCCATCTTCGGTACATCATTTTCTCTATGTGCCCAACAGCCACAAGGTTCTCAGTGAGCACTGCCAGGCTTCCCCAGTCTGCTAATCCAGTTTTGCTGGAACAATGAGAAGGGATGATGAAAACTAAAGTTTTGCATCTGTAGAGTGGCACACTGTTGTTCCAGACCAGACAAGGAGAGTTGCTTATTTTACTTCTACAGGCAGATATAATTCTTAATGGCAAACAGAAATGACTAATACAGAAAGCTCTGTGCAAATGACTACCTAAAGCAAAATGGTCGTAAAAAATATGAAACAGTCATTTATTTAAGTGACTATTACTCAGCATCTCTCCTTTCTTTGCACCAGATTTACCTCACATTGCACAGGAAACTGCATAATTCTACTGCTCAGCAATGTCTTGCAGATGACTCAACTAGGTTTATCTGTTTCCATCAAACTTTGAATTTCAGGTCTCAAAGGACTGATGTAGTGCAGAGTCCCATCAATAGATGTTTCTGATTCAGATATCGGGGGATTGCAGCCTTTCCATGTCTTATGCTAATCCTTCTCTTTCTTCTTGTTTGATACTGTAGAAACACAGAACTTAACCAAAAAAAAGGTGGAAAGAACACATGATATCATCACTAAGCCCCAGGCACTTATACATTAAGTAATCTGTGAAAGTCATAAACAGCTGACTCTCACATTGTACTTAAACCCCTGTAAAATATGTGCCAAATTAAAGCTTGGAAGCTTTTGTTTACAGAGGAAAAGAAAACTGAATTCTAGTTCCAATGGCTGAAGAACTCAACATGATGAACATGCTCAACATGTGAACTGTGAGTTCACAGCTTAGTGTTTCTTTGATAATATTGCAGATTTCTCTACTTTCCACATCACATGTCTGTCTGTCTTCCCAGTGCCCAGAGCAGAGATCCTGGCAGCAGCTAATCAGTACATTACAGTTTTGCTCAATGAGTTTTGCCTGGCATGTGATTCCCTGGTCGTAAGGCAGTGGAAAGGGACAGTGAGGGAGAGGGAACAGTAGCATGGTTCTCCATTCCTGGAGAAGGATATGAATGTGTGCCGCATTATGTTTATCTGATACAACTATTTTAATCAAAATGTCATGTGAAATACAGTCATCTGGAGAAATTTAGGAATAGAATATCAAAACAGTATCCTTTATCAGACAGACTTGTGATCTTGTTTAGAAACAAAAACAAAACCACACAGCAGGTTTTTCAATAGGACCTATTTTCCATGAATCACAATGACTGGAAATGATTATATTTTTAGCATCTCAACTTTCTTGTGTGGCCGTGTGAAGCTACTTGAGTCTAGTAACTCATGCTGTAATTCAGCATACTCAGTTTCTTTCACCTCATTCATGCAGGTGTTTTGTCATAAATTGCTGGTAGGCAGGATCTCAGGCTTGATATTGTAATGCCAAATATTTAACCATACCCTTTAAGCAACCCTTTAGGCCAAGGAAAATCTTTAATCGTCACTGCTTGCATAAGTTCAACTTGTATAACTCGTATAAGCTGGGTGTCTGCAGTCTGAAAGAATGCAGCCTGGCAGAAGTCTACAGTAATAATGGGCCAGCTAGAAAAAGCGTCATTAGCAGAAAAATCATGGCATCTTGATTCTAATTTTTTCCAAAGACAGCTAAACCATACAGTTCAATAGATCATTCCAGGCACATTTTGGAGTCCTAAGCCAAAAATAAATGCAAAGAAACTAACAGAATTAAACAGGAAAAAAGTGATTTCTTAAAAGAAACACCATCTGGACAGTCTTGTTCATTCCAGGTCCTACTCTCTGGTCTCTGGAAAATTTCAGTTTTCCCTCCATTTTTCTATATCTCCTGTAATATATTTTTTTCCTGAATTCCCTGTATTTCTTTTATCTGTTCTTTTCAGTGACTAAGGTGTGCAGTCAGAAGCCATAGTTAGTTACACTTCTCTTATTACCCTCAAGAAGTAGGAATAGACAAGAGCGGACTGATCCTTTGTTACTATGTTCAAGTAAGTCAAGTAAAAACCTCCAAAACTAGAATCAGTAAAACTGGCTTCCTCACATAAAACTCTTCATGATTACTTCTTCTTTTCTTATCAGCCAGAATCCATTTTGGGCAAGCTTCAAATACAACAGTACTGGCAGCCAGCTCCCCTTACACAGTAGACCCAAGCTACCCACTACTAGTCTCAACCATCCTGTGGCAGAACAAAACCAAACCAGACCAGCCTAGAGACTGAGTCCCCAGAACAAAGTATCATTAAGCACATCCATCTCAAACAACCTTCTTCCATGTCTCATAAAGCATAAACATACCACCCAACTTGTAGAAATGTAAAGTCAATTAAAATTACTCAGATTGCCTCATTACAAAAACTTGGTAGCATTAGAAGGGACGTAATAAATGATATTGTTATACAGCTACCCAAACTAAACTTAAACTACTGTGACACTTTTTCCATGGAAAGGGTCTCTGGACTTCTATTTTCCGTTTTCGAACCACATTTATCATCCACGGAAGAAGCCTTTTCATTTGTCTTAGAACTGCATTATTCCACACTGAGCTGCCAACAGCAACAGTTCATTTGATTTCATTTTAATAAGAAGATAAATGACTTTTGGAGAAAATAGCCAATTAATAAATACTAAGATGCATTACTAGAGGCTCTTCAGTTATTTCTGAGACATAAACATGTGCTCATTTCCAACATACTTGGAGATGGAGGCAAAACCACCAAGTGTGTGATAATTCCATTCCCTGAAGATCTCTGGCTCCAGTTTTATAGGGATAGAGAATACCTAAAAAAAATCCAAGGTGGCTGGAGTGACATTTGCCCTATGCATCAGTTTCAGTTTCATCAAAACAAGAGAAAAATTATGGAGAAGGCATATTTGTTGTGGGTCAGTCCCTTTTTCCCCCAGTCTTTACAGTTATTTCATTATTCCCAGTATACTTACATTTGCTCCAGCTGATTGAATATCTAACCCATTTGTCATATATTCCTTTTAAAAGTGAATTAAATCTGGCAATAAAGTCTTAATAAATAAAATCTGTATAAAAAATTGTTTATAAAATGCACTAGAATGACTGGCCCAGTTTTATAAGGCTATTCATAGCACAGGCCCAATAAAAGCAAAGCTCTATAAATATCACCTGCTTTGGGAATTGTGCAAGTACAGCCTTAACATTTGGAAGAATTCTGCATTCTTGAAATTTTGTGTTATTTAGCAATCCTTCTTTAAGAACAAGATGATGCATCTCTACCTTACAGGACCCTACAGATTCCATATCCCCTAGCAAACAGTCCAGCACCACAGTGCTCTCTGCTTTTCCAAAACTAAAGGCATGTTCTCAGAAGACTCCAGATGACTTTGCAGAAAATAAGGAAATAGATGGAACTCTATATACACAGCATGACACATAAGTACCTCTGAAAAATGTTCCTCAAAAACGTCACACAGGGTAGGAAGTAATTTAAAGTCAGGCAACAAGAAACACTGAGTGTAGGAGTATGCCTGTAGGAGGCAAGTACCACACCTCTCAAGCCTGAACTTACAAAACGTAGGGGCATGTTAGGTGCCTCCGTTACTGCCAAGTTACTACCCAATCTAGGTACCTATATGAGCAGGATTAATTCCTTTTAAAAGGGGTTATGGTAGCCATTACCTTTAGATAATTATCTAAAATACTGCTCAGCACACTAAAGCGGAGGATAGGAGGATTGGGTCCATCTGACTGTAGCTTGAGTCCATTCAAACCCACATGCTGGAAAAATGCCTTAACTGTAGTGCTACGAAGGCAACACAAGAACAGCCTCGCCCCCAGCTGTTTAAATGGGTCAGCTGCTGTGCACCAGCAAACAAATACATAAATGCAAGGTTTATTTCACGAATAGAAAAAAGAGCAAGAACGAGTGGTCAGTTCTAAATTCTGGTCCTTCCTTAGTTCTGGGATTTGGTTTTGATTTAAACCTGGTTTTGGCTGTCCAGCATGAAATACATAAACTACCCAGCAGCAGCTCCCCCACTTCCAATAGAGGACCCAAAGCACCAAGTCAGAGAAACTGTTATCCTCCCTTTGTAATTCCTGTAGCTTTAGTAGCCTGTCCACAGCTAAACTAATTTGTGGCTCCATGACTGCTGCACTCTTCTGACAATATAACCATTTGACTCCTCCAAGCTGAGGTGGGCCCCCACACTTTCTGAAGAAATGCTGTAAATAGAGCTGGGCACCTGCCTCTCTCCTTGTATTTTTTAATAAAAAGTGACTGTTGCTACTGTGTTTTTTGCTTAACTCTGTGAAGCAAATCTCTGTTCTACTAAGTGAGGCAGTGATGCAGGAAATGCCATACATGGAATCTTCCTCCCTTTTTATTACACTCATTTGTAATACAAATTGTCAAAGAAAGCAGGTCTACAAAATGCCATCAGGATCTGACCCTGAAGGTTTATAGCAGGTGCCATACACTGCACACTGTCATTTCTAATGTACCTTATTCCTGACTTCTAAGGTTAACAGCTATGGTGGAACCTCCACAAATTCAATAGGACTCAACAGTGTATTTAACAATTATTTCGTTGGATTTGCATAAAATCTTACAGGCCATTAGTAGATTCCAACAAATGGCTTAAAGGTAAATTGCTTCACAGTCTGCTACCATACCTCCTGGGCTACCCAGTCCTCCCTCATAATCACCTTTTAATATATTCTCCAGAAGAGACAGAGCCATTTTACGTCTGGGAGGAGTGCCTGATCTCTTTATCCAAGGAGAAGACTTTAAAGTAACCCTCCTGACTAATCTCTCTCAAGCACCACAGACTGCTGATTTGTGAGGTGACTATCTTTCACATATACCACATCCAGGCCAGATGTCTCAGCTATTGTAAACTTCATCATGACTTAATGGGACAGTTAAAAATTCTGTGCATTTAACAAAATTCAGAGGTCATTAGCATCAAACATAAGGGAGACAGTAAAATAAATTAAAAGTCATATCACAAGCTCTGATATGGTATGATAGATATGAAAAACAAACTCCTTCACAAGGCAGAGTGAAATATCTTCAGATAACCTGGCGAGTTTTATCTTGAAAATAAGAGATCTTGTTTAGAAGTATGTACATATAAACAACATTAAAACATTGGGACAATTACTTTAAATTTTTCAGGGAAAATCAATCTTGAGTTGATAGTTTCCACATGTAATATCATGGAAGCAGTGCATAATCATGTGATACTCATAGCATATAAGACGTTGATTACATTTGTGTTTATTCTTATTTCTTAATGTTGCTTAAATTAGATGAGTAATAAAAGTTTATTTTATGAGAGAATGAAACCTACAATGATATTACTCTAGAGAAAGACTCTTTCTTTGTTGTAGTATGAAGAGTTAGATGGAACAACATTTATTAACTATTTCAGTCAATCTGTTGCCAATTACTCCTGACTTATTCTGTGTTTGAACCAGAATCTCTCTTTAACTCCTCTAATAACAGCTAGTGATATTATTCCCTAGCCTCTAAGTACAACCCTGATACCAGAAAGTAAACATCTAAAGTGTTCTACAGTAAACTTTACAGTTAATTAGCTCAGGTGTCACAGAAGCCTTCCATTTAATCCATCCCCTAAGCTGACTCTTGCTCATGTTCTCTCCAGTCTTTCTCTCTATATCCTGTTAATGGAGGAGAGCTTTCGGAGTTGTTTTCGTAGTGCTCTTCAGTTGTGGTGGAGATAGCGATCTGCATTTGGCTCATAATCTCACCACTGTTTCTTTGTCCCACAGACATTCTTTAAGGCTTTTTTTGTGAAAAAAGAGTAGTACTTCTTGCATGAAACTTCTTGCATAAGGAGACCTCCACAAATAACTTAAAATTTACACAGAAATTTTGGTTCACACATCTTGTGGGATTTAAAAAGGAGATTAAGTTTTCGTAAATGAGTTCTGGCCTTGATCAGCAAGTAAACCTGTAGATTGTCAGTAAAGAAGCCTGAGTTCTCTTTGGAGCTGTATAACCTGGGTAAATCTCCCCATTCTTGTGTATGTCTTTTCTTCCCCTCTACCACTTTCCTCCCTCTTCCAACTTCCTAGGAACCCCTATGATGCTGATGTTCTTTACTATACCTTTGTGAAATGGCTAGAAAAAATGGGATCCAAACCTTTATTTACTAACAAACCTCATCACATGAAGTATGTCAATTTGAAAGCATGTAGAACAGAACCGCAGAATCAGAACTTGGGGGTTAGAGGATGTTTGTGTTAACCTTTCATTCTGCTGACCCTTTTGAAGTTATTGGTGGGTTAGCTTTGGGAAGATGACTAAGCTTGTTTCTTTAAGTGGCCAGGTTGTTTGCAGCAACCTCTCTTCCCTCCCTGATCTCACCACTAACATCCTTGGTTATATTTAGGGAAAAGCAAAGGGAACAAACCCTGACATTATTGACCTAGAGACAATCTGAGCCCACTTTTCTATTTGTACTGGGATTTCAACAAAGTGGGCCCACTGGAATGTATACATATGAACTTTTTAATATGTACTGGGAATTCAGGACTCCATAGAAATATTTTTATATAGGAATTCACTCTCCTGTCCTGGAGGCAAAAGGAGATTCTGTGCTTACTCAAATGCCCTCTCATATGTTAGGTACCCTTCTGCTTTGGATATGCTTTAAATAAGTCTGAGCCCTACAGAACAGGGTTTGCTGCATGTGTTTAGCTGTTCAAAACTAAAGGGAACATTCCAGCTAAGCATGATTTTCAAATGCACAAATGATATTTAGACTTTAACTCACCTTTTAATCTAGGTAAATAGCTTTCCTGATTGCTTCTTTAGTAAGATTACCTTTGAATGAATTATATCCCATGGCAAACTGATGTGTTTTAATGTGAGTTCATGACACTGTCACCTGCACAAGTCACTGTCCACTGGTCAACTGAAAAGAAACCAGCAACTATTCCATATGCTTCTACTAGGAGATGAAGATACATCTTTCTTGCTTATAGATGGAGAGATATGTAAACTTCTACATCAGTGAATACAATATGTACTGTCATGGAGAATTTAATGTTTGGAAAGAAGAAAGTGGAATATCTTCCTCTGTTTTATAAAATTTTCCATCTTTTTATTACTTTCATTTCATTGTAAAGTCACTATCTTGGTATCACCAACTTTGTTTGTTATGTAAGCAGTATGTTTTCCTTATCTGCAATTAATGAAATACTATATTTTTTACCTTTAGAACAAATCAGGACTTTGCCACAGTCACGAAATAGCCAGCAAATTAGATTGGTCTCACTCCACAAAATGTGACAGGTTTATTTGTGATAAAACAAATGGATGGATGAAAAGTATTGCACAATAATCAGGTGGTAAACAGATTGTAGAAGGGTTTTCAAGTTTAAGTTATCAGTTCTAAATGATCTTGTGTTGCAAAAAGTTCATCTGCCCTGAATTTGATGTTCCGTAACTAAGATTTCTATGGCAATTGTTCATCTATTACACAATGCTGACAATCACATTGACATTGCATTGTACATTTACCGGCAATGTGTAGGGAGAGTTCTTTTTTAAAGTAAACTTAGATAGTTTTTCTAAAACATAGCCTTTACTATAAATTATTTTGAAAAAAAAACCCACATAAATTTTAATTAGTAGGAAACACAGAGATGTCTGTAGATTAGACTTTTACTAGATTTGGAAAAAGTACTTGATGGTTATTATTTGTGACGTGAGCTTATTATTTGCAATGTGAGCTTATTATTTGCTAGACAAGAAAGAAGAAGAGACCAATAAATCATCTATCAGTGAAAGAGATAGATGAAACAGATAGCTCTGTTATTAAAATGAATTCTCTCCTCCACACACCATCTCTGTGTGCATCAGTAGGACTGTAGGCTAAAAGTACTGATTTTTAGCTGTATAATTATTGAGACATAGGAAAATTCTGGACAGATCATTCCACGCCTTGTGACTTTTCATCTGATCAACATTTCAATGCACACAACAACAGCAACAATAGCAACAATAGCACAGTCTGAAAAAGGCCAATGGAAAGAGTGACTAACTTCATTCTAGCCAGTGAGCTTTAGGAAAGGAAAATCATCATATAAGTCACAGTTGCTTGAAGGGATGGGAGGGAGAGGGAGATTAAACTGATACAGAGGCCACCTTCTTGAACTCTGGTCTGCTATGGTATCTGTTTTGTAATTTTCCCACTTGATTTTTGTGTTAATGAAGCTCATTTAAGATAAGCCATATGCCAATAGTTGTCTAATTCAGTCAGCCTACTGACAAGGGAAATAAACGCTTCCCTTTCTTTCTCTGTTAAAGTCAAACCAGATTCACTCAGATATTTTGTTTCTATCACATGGACTAGTCTGTCTTCTGAAATGGTTGTAACACATCAATCCATCTGATAAAGGGCAGTTTAAGGGAGGGAAAGCATGGCACTGTGCTCTTTAATCTGTCAAGGCATATTTTCCTTTGCTTTTGAAACGTTCCAGTATCCTCTGTCAAAGGCAATTTTTTGTATTTCACCCTAACATTCATATTGAGTAACCTTTAAAATATAATTGCCCATGACAATGCCAGTTGTGAAGAACACATCTAGCCTGTCTTATTTTGTTGCTGATGCTGTAAGTATATTGCATCTGAAGCTGCTTTACATTTTGCACAAAAAGAGGGGACGTTTTAGTGGTCAAAATAGGTGAAAGGCAGTTTAGACTAAAGCTAGTCTAAACTTGACTTCTTTAAATCTCTTTGTTTCTCTACTGCAGGATGTCTTTGCATTTTGATGACACTTTTGATAGCATATATAAATCAAACAGAAAAGTGGCTGATTTTGACAATAATGCAAAGCTCCTAATAATGGTATAAAAAAGAGCGATTTTATTACATCCGGAAGATGAGTTTTGTCACAGAAAGAAAGCAAAACTGACTTCAGCAAAGAAACATCCCTACCTTTTACTCAACTCTTGCTGAAAGGCTTGCAAAAAAGTTTCCCATTAGCTGCATCTAACTGGAGTTTACATGTTGGCATTTAACACTGAGGCATTTTGTTTGTCAAATTTGCTGTGGAAGTTTTGATTATTGGGCAAAATTACTAGGATCTGCCCCCTGCTCTGGGACTGAACAGGTTTGACTCCTTTTGGTGGTCACTGTTGATTTCCAAAAGCAGCTCCTGTTTCTGGATTCCATCTTTCATAAAAGCTGTGCAGTGAGTTGTCAATGACACTTACGCTTTTCTGTCTCCTGTATGTACAAGACTTAAAATAGACTTTATGTAGTGTGCCTGTCAAAAAAAGGATGTAATTACTCAAACTTTCATTCTAATATATACCCAGATTAAATACTCACACCATAATGAGTAATTCATTTAAAGGCTTATGAAAGTAATTAATATGATCTAACATCAATGTTTGGTGGTCGCGCTTGTTTGCCTGAAAGAAAACACACAACAGTACCAGTCAAGACCTTGAATGATTTATAATCTATGGCACTGACACTCAGACAGAGAGGCACAGTGTAGAACAGAGTCTGAACTAATGAGCTGTGCTGCAGCTGGAGAAAGGAGTCAGTAGCAGAAATTAGGAGGTAATTATCCAGTGGCACAGATGAAGAAAAGGCAACATCAGTGGGACTTGGCTAAAAACAGTTGGAAACATTCATATGGAATGTCTTACTAATTCTTTTGCTACATCCATGTGGAAACTGGGTCCAGATCCTGTGTCACCCTCTACATTGCTATCTGGCAGTCCCTTTTTCCATTAGAAATATTAGCTTGCTCACCTGCAGGCCTCACTTGCATGAAATAAGAAAAAATGACATCTTGCCCTTAACTACAGCATTTTTCCATGTAATGGATCTACTCTGTTGAAATGTTTTTATAATTTAGGTTTAAGTCCAGACTCCATGTATTTAAATCCAAAAGGGTGAAGGACATAGAAGAGAGAGGCACATAATAATGCATCTTCATATGTATGGGACAAAATTAGGGGACATAGAGAAAGTTGAAATATCAGACTCTATGATGATTGAGTAATCTCTTGTTTAGTACAAAATACACCAGGGGGTATTACATGGACAAAGAATATGATTAAAACTAATTTTTGAAACATCACTTCCCAGATCATAAAATGTATAAATCATCTATAAAGCAACATTTGATGTGGAGTATAATTAAGCAGGCTTTACAATGTAACAGTAAAGTTTGCTTTCTAAAGATTGTTTGCAAAGAAATGCCAGTTTGGATTGCACTGCAGACTTCATTGCTTGGAAACATGGGTTATTAGATTTGAACAGCATGCCTTAGGTTGAAGTTACATCAGAGGGACAACATGAGATGAGCAGACTGTCACCTGTAAGGTAAAGCAAAATCTTCCTACCCCAGAGGAATCCAGCTAAGCAACAGCATTATAACTTCAGGTCACCCCAATTTGAGGATGCCACAAATGCTCAACTGTCCAGTAGGGTGGGACAAGGGAAGAAAGAAAGTATCTTCTTCACTCAACTCATCTATAATCTCTTCTGGCAGCTGGAATCACAAATGGGAGGATGCAATGCATGTTCTTGTAGAATCTGGAGCACCTGCTAACATGACAGGCCCTATTACCTGTCAGGTGTTACCTTTTCAGATGGTAACTCTGGAGAAAACTTTGTAAACTGTTTTTCATTCTTATGTACTGGCTTTTTTACTATATTACTAGAAAAGAAAAAGTACTTTGTTATTATTCAGGGTATGTAAAGTAGTCATTTTCAAAGTTATATATGAGACTTCTCAATAAATAAGTGGTTGGATTTCATTAAAGACAGAGGATCTGTGTTTTAGTGTACACTTGAACTGGTTACACACACAAACAGCTCTCGGAATACTTAATATTTGCAGAAGCATCACTTCCAGTTGCTGCTACTAGATAGTGGAACACAGTTCTTGTAAGAAAAATTACTCTTGTTGCCAATTTCTGTGTTGTAGGTTGTTCTTACTAGTCATTATATGACCTTAGAGCTGCCTTAAAAATAGTACACTGGACAGCCAATTTAAAAAATATAATTTTGAAATTTAAATTCTATTTTTCATCAGTAGCATTTATATAAAGAAGAAATCTTTCAGTTAGAAATACTAATTAAAAGCTTGAGAACATTTTTGTATCACTATATTCTTCATCTACAAAATAAATTATTAGTTCTAATAGTAAAAGTGTCTTTGACAGTCTTTCCAGGGACTCTCCAGTCACATGTAATGATACATCATGGGCTCTGTTGCCATTCCAAGTCATTGTAATGGAAAGAACGAGACAAAGACTCTGATCCTGGTGGGAGGTCTGCTATTCTTGGCCTCTGTTTTCCTTCTGCTCTTCCATTTCCAGCTATGGATTCTTCTCAGAAGAGTGGAGTAAGGAGATCAACAGCTTTATTGGGTACACAGACACAATACATTCTGATTCTGATCTTGGATATCTTCCTCTTTTTAAAAAGGCTGACCTAAATAAAATGACTAGCAAATAATTCAACTTCTTATTGAAGAAAGCAACAATGTGAATTTTCTCTATTTAACAAAATCACATGGACTCCTAGGACAAAATCCCAAATCAAGCAGTTATGCTTTCATGTGAGGCATATAAAAACTAGATTTTACTTTATTTGAAATATCTAAAATTCTCTTTCCTATCCAGGAGAAAGATAAAAGGGAAGATAAAAAAAGAGTTCTTACTTACAGAAATTCATAGACAGCAAATCAAGTACCTAAGAACATTTTTCTACTCATCTACTTAGCTGTGAACTCTCAAAATCTTGGCTAGAAGAGCATTAAGGAATGAATATGCATGTCTTAAGAAAAATACAAGAAAAGAACTGAAATACGCTCATTGAGTACACTAATTCTGTACAATTTGCACACATGGTATAAACAAATAATGCATTTGGATGCATACAGCTACTCATCCTTGGCATGTATATATAGGAGTGAGATGCAGCCAACAAACAACTGTGCAAATAAGGAACACAATGTTGCCTAGAAATGATGCTTTTCTTTGAAAAGATGAGTAATATTCCAAGATGAAAACAATTAGTATTGGACTCATATCATATTTTTTCCAATACTTTCAAAAGAACTGGAAAACCAAGAGACATACTACAATAAACTTGTAAAAACAAAAACATGAAAGAAAAATTAGTGAAGCTATTGAGAGCTGAGTATCTAAATTTGGGCTTCTGAGTCTACAGTAAAGCAGCTATATATTAGACCTGATTTTCCAAAGGCTGAGATCCCAGCATCTTCTATTAAAGCTGACATTTTTGAAAGTGTGATCACCTACTTAAGTGTTTTCACCTGGGCTTCAGCTCATAATGCTGAATTCCCATGGTCATTAGTCCTTGGGAAAGGAACATAAATGCTCTGCGAATAGTAAAACATTATGAAGAAAGAAAATACAAAGAGAAAAGACAAATACAGTAATAAAAAAACCAACAATATCAAATAAATCTGAGATGGCAGCCTTCATCTCAGTACTTTTGGTTATCAAGGAAAGCAATGCTGTTATTTCTCATATGCTTGTTTTTTCCAGAACACCAGGAGGTAGGATCAGACCTGAATGTAAAAAGGTATTTAAAGGTTGATTATTTGACTGTGGAAACATTAATAAAACTGACCATCCAGGCTTCCCTACTCTGTTGGCTTGTGCTACAGAGAGAATCAATCTTTTGAACAGCCAGTTAGCAGTAAACATCTGGGAATCTCTTCTGTTTTAACAAGTGTTCTTCATCTTGGATGCTAAGAGTATACTGTTCAAAGCCAGCAAAAGTAGTCTGTACTTGACTTGTTTCCTGAGTTTACATGCACAGTGATAGAATAGGCTCAATTTATGTTTAATGGAACTTAGCTCATTGCACTATGGCACTCTTGATGTGAATATAGTTTTCCTTCAATTCTTTGGGGGACTCCTCTATAAAAATAAATTGTTTCTACATGCATTTGTATTCCAGGAAAGCATCATAGAACTTTTATGTTTTAACATAACATACAATTAGGGAAACAATAAAATACATGCAATACATTTATTTTGCTTGAGGCACTTCTTTTTGTTTAAGTGTTACACAATATGTTATGCATTGCTTGATTCACCATCCTTTATGGTTATCTTCTGATCGTTATACCATGGGGCTAAAAATTTACAAGAAGCAAGAGGAAGCACCATTCTCCAATGGAATGCATCAGTGGAAACAAGGCAGAGAACAGATATTGGCATTCCAGGAACAGTGACTAGATGAATTTCCTTGTGGGAGACTTTCTGGCACTAAGAACCAGGTGTCCCCCATGCTGTGTAGAAGAGTGCTTCACCCATCTCTCATCCTGCTCTAAGTGTGCAAATCTGTGTTACCTAATGCAGTCCCCTTTGCTCTAGTGACATATGTTAATTTGTTTGGGTCTGTTGGTTGGGGTTTTTTTCCATTAATGGTACAGTTTAAGTTCTTCAGTGGTCTTTTTATTACTGTGGTCTAGTCATGGAAAGTCTAGAAGCACTTTTTTTTCTTTCATAGACCTACACTAGATTCCTCCACAGATCACCTTGACAGAAGGAAAAAGGAAACCATAAAGATGGATTGTCGTAAATCAGGAAGAAAAACAGGACTCAGAGCTGAAAAAAAGAGACAGCTTTTATAGTCACAGCTAAATAAAGAACCAGTTATTTTTGAAGGGTAAGAGAAAAGCAGCACTGTGAATTGTTTGATTATTATTTTTAGGGAAGCATACAGTTTCATACAGCCAGCTTTTCCAAGACTGCCTGTCTGCATATTAGGTGATTTCAAAGAACTGCTTAGCCCAGGCAAACAGATCAGCTACCAATATGCAGAAATTATTATTAGCACAGGTACTTCTGTTGCACAAAAGTGAAATTTTGTTCAGACAAAAATACAGTAAGCTCTGAAAACAAACATATTATGGCTGCATGCCTATGTTTGCCTGCTTACATAAAAGGAAAGTAAAATTAGTGATATGCAATGTCTGAAATGCCATAAACCAGATAAAGGAATACTTATCAAGACTGATCCTTAGTAACATAATGACTTAGATCAGCTGCCAAATGAATGACTGCTGGTCTTGGGCAATGCTGTGGCAAAGGAAAGCCTTTATAAACTTTACAGCCTTATTTGGCTGAAGGTATTTGTACCCAAAACTGATCAATTCAATCCAGGGTTTGGGACTATTCCTGTATTCCTTATTGACGCAAAGCTCTTACACAATGTATTATCCCCAGTCTGTGTTTTCTGGAGTGTCACTGTCGAAATAATTCTGTCATATACTGGCAGATGATGATTTAGCCTAAATTATTCAAACTCTTATCACCTTTCAGTTGAACATGAAGCATTAAGTGCCAAGGGAACACTAACTGGTATAAAATATTACAGATTGTCCTTTTAGTAATACTGGCTACTGTAAACAACTCAAACCTGCAACCTATTCTCTACAATAAAGATAACCCATCAAATTTGGAAGAGTTCAATAACACCAAACCAGTATATTAGCATTATCATCTAAAGCTCCAGGCTTCCTTTAATAAATTCCTGTTCCTGAGGCAATGACATTCTCTAGGAAAAGCCTAACGATTGTCTGTGCAAAAGGCCAGGCATTTTCAGGGGCTGATCCAACAGCAGGTAATGCTTTTCCCAGGCATGAAGAACTAGCTTGCTACCTTCTGCTCTAAAGTCATTTCCTCAGCATTTATTTTTTGCCTCTACCATAAACATGCAGCAATGTGCATCTATCACTGAAATGAACCCAAAACACAACACTTCTTGTGCATCTGCCACTGGGGAAGAGATGTGAGAACAAACATGGGGCAGATGTTACTTATGTTGCTTAATGCATTATTGGAAGGTGTTCAAATATTGGGGTGATAAGAGATCATATGGAATACAGTAGAAGAGAACAGAACGCATGCAGCAACAAAACCCTGGGAAGTGCAATTGTGCTGCAAGCTTTCTGGGTTTTTTTCCCTTTCCTCACAGTAATGTTTTCCCCAGCTTAATGATCTCAGTCTCTCCATCAGCCTTAGAAGAAATGAATGTGTTATCCAAGGTCTTTTTCCTCTTTTTCTGACCTTATCTAAACACAAACTTTGAATGCCTTGCCTTTTTTTTTTTTTTTTCTTCCCTAGGCTCGTGTGGAAATTTGTTCCCTTAATGTGGTGTTTAATGGGGTTATTTTACTGCTTCCTCTAATATGTTTATGGTTTGTTCTGATATGTAGATAGATTAATAGAACTAAGGGCCCAAGCTGACCTCTAGGTCACCTATCTAATCTGACTTCCTGCATATCATGAGCCACGAAGGTTGTGTCTACATCTTACAATGCAGCATGATGAAGAGATGCCTGAGCTAACTCCAGAATCATAAATATTTTTGTCACATCATTATGGCATTCCTTCTGGGATGATTAGCTCAGTTGGAGCACTACATAATACAGCTACACCACTGCTGGATACAAGCTAATATTTCTGCATGAGACCCCAAGGACACCCCAGCTCAACATATTTCAGCGTGAGGCTGCTTGACTTATGTTGTCATCCCCTCAATTTCACTTAGTTTCTGATGCTTGAGACAAGCTAAATATAATGCTGAAAACATATGCTTTTTTTTAATTCATTCTTGCACATAATTCATAATTTGTGTGTTTTGTAATATAATAGTAGATATAAGTAAAAATTAAGATAAGCCTATCTTAAGCATTCAGCTAGAAAAGTCCTGACGTATATGAAGACAAGGTGATAAGCAGAACATGAAATTATTCCCATTGTTTCTAAAACTTTACATGGCAATATGCAGAGGCTTCTAAGAGGACTAGAGCCATGCAAAATTGTACACTGTACAAAAGCAGTAGCTGACTCTCTACTCCTTCAGGATCTTGCTCTTCATTTGCTTGTTCTAAATAAAATGCAGAGTGCTTCCACTGGCAGAAGCTAACCTCGAAGTTGTTTGGGATGGCTCCATGGGAAACATGGAGCCAGGAGATCCCTAATTTAATCATTACATCATATATTCCCAAATAACAAATCTCAGTGATTCCGTTTCTGAGCAACTCAAAGGAAATCTGGCAGCAGTGTGACTTGCCTTTCATTACAGTCCCTACAGATTTTATTCATATGCCTGGTATGTATTCAAACATGTTCATTTTCAGGTGAAGGTACTTTCAACAGATCAAGCTAACAGCAGGAAAACAAGATAATACCCAGGCTTTCAGAGGCTTACTCTGCATGAGAGAGCCAGCTATACAAGAATCATCACAGACAAGATAGTCACTGTTGTGATGGGGAACAAAGGTAGTAAATTGTATAAACTGTACTAAATGATATATAATTTTAAAGCTTTACTTGGCTGTTTTCCTAAGTGAACTTCCTCTGCTTAGTCCTTCTCAATACCTTGCATGATTTAGTCCCTAGTGAAGTGGCTATTTCTGGCTACTTCACCACTTCAGGGTGAATGCATAGCGGGCTAAAAACATATGGTTCATGTTTCAATACAAACACTTATTTTTCTATATAGAGCCTAGCAGGGTGAATGTTGGCTTTTATTATGCAGATGCAGAAATGTGCTATTGTTTTGATTTTGACCTATGGTTCCCCTATCATCCTCTTGAGTTCACAATCATCTATAACTTTCACACTGAAAAGCAGCGATACGAATGTAAGAAGTCACTCCACTTTTCATCAGATTCCACTTAAGGCAATATCTATCTTCCCGTTGGTAGCCCTATCATGCAGGGTAATAAAAGGGATTTATGAGCCACCAAACAGTTACAAATGCATATGTAAGAATCCGCAAATGAATCATGAGCATGAGCCGGGAGTAACTGGAGTTTGAGACTGGTTTTAAATGCAGCAGTTTCTCTTTGGCTCTTTATTCATAACAAACGTACATCATCACTAAGTAGAAAATAAATTGTTTTAAAAAAATAAACAAAATCTCTGTAAATGGGAAATAATAACAAAAGAAGCAGCTGTGAAACTGATGACTATATTCTTCAGTTGCTTCTGGTGCCTCTAACACGCCATTTGCTTTCTGACTTTCAGTAACTGTGTCCCTTTTTGTCAGCATCAGTCCAAGGATCTCACTAGCAACTGGGATTTGAACTACTTCTGTAGCAAGATAAACTGGAGAAGTTCTCCTGCTCCCTTTGAGATATGTGTTGACGCAACTCAGCCTTCATCCTACCTGATTGTGAAACTACAGGATCAATGGTCATTTTCATAAACCATCATAAAACATTTTAAAACAAAATACATTTTCTTACATAATACTTATTAAATAGTATGTTCTGAATCTTTATTTATTTTAATATGGCATCAGAGCTCCTTACTTCTGTATTAGAGTTTTTAAGGGGGGGGGGGGTTTAAAAAAAAAGAAAGTGACTGACACTGAAGTGTATGAACAGAGGAAAATATGCTGACACTGACTCAGATCTCCTCTATGAGCTCACAATGGGATCAAAGCTAATTTCTTTAATTAAAGACCATCAACAGCATAATAAAAACAGGGGAAAAGGAAGTGATTTTTGCTCACTTTTTTTATCATAATAATCTTAGTTGTAACTAGAGTGAGTATAAAAACTTAGGGCAGAGATGTGACCTTTGGTTTGGTTTCTTTATTCAGTTGCTTTTTTCTTAAAAAAATATGGAACTTCAAAATTTGAGATTTCCTTACCTATGTTCATTCAACTTAAAGCACTGCCTGTTTTTTAAAGCCTTGCTTTAATGAAAAATTCAGCCCCTGTGCAAGTAAATGCAGTGCTACAGACAGCTGTAACTTTTGTTGTTCATTTAAACTCAGTGTTTTTGTCCTAAACCAGGCTCTATTACTCTGTCGACACAGCCTGTGGTACTATGCTCTCATTTTCCAAGCCATCAAGACCTAGCCTGTCTTTAGGAACAAAATCTGAATATGAATCAATCTGCTTCCCCTCTTCTCATAACACGGTTTCCCTGACTGGAAAATTATTTGGGCTTGATTACCAAAAGAGGCAAAACACAAGATAAAAAATAGATTGCATGGATATTCAAAGTATTTTGGCTTGTGTGTGTTCTTGAGTCCTAAGTTTGAGCATAGACAGGTATACTCCTCTGGATGCACCTGCGTACACAATGAAAAGATGGTTTCTGTTGCAGAGATATAATGCTGTTTTATACTAGTTGGATTTGGCCACAAGTGTTTACTTCCAGCATGCGGTTCTTTTGTTTACTACAGTTAATTAGATTTTTTTTAATGTTAGCTGTATATAATTGGATTTCTAGTTAACAGTTTTAATGTTCTTGGTTTGGAAGCCATACACCTTTATAATTTTCTATAAACATTTATTTTGTCAATAGAAAATCTCACATTCTGCAGGACGCTATGAAGTATGCAGTGAAAATAAAGGGATGGCCCATTTCAAACAAACAGAGGAAGGTCAAGGCAGCAGATATTTAGTGCCTCAGCCCTTTTGCCATATGAAGACAGAGAATGTCTGTTTCTTGTCAGCTCGCAATAGGAAGCAAAGCAGGATGTAAGAGCTGCTGCAGTACGGAGGAAAAGGGCACACCAAACATCATTCATGTCAAATCCATTGTTTGATCCGTGCTTCTTTATCCTTTACATCTTTGCATATCCATACCATTTAGGTTTTGTCTACATGAACATGACATCCAGCTCTTGAGGTCACAGTCACTTTTCAAGAAATTCTAATTTACATCCTGAACATGTAGATAATTATCCTCTAAGCCTATTCACGCAACTAATAACAGTTATAATGCTGTTAATAACTTCAGTTCATGCACTTAGTCAATATTGTCTCTATAAAACAACTGGAAAAAAATCTTCCATAAATAAAGTACTCCATAGCTTTCAGAAGCATTATTTCTGAAGACTTTCTGACTACATTTTCATTAAACTACTCTGTTGCTCCTAATTCTTTCATCATGCACTACACTATTTCTTAACTGTAGTCTCAGAGGTCACTTGATATCTCAGAGTCTCAAGTGCCTCAGCAGGAAATTTTCCATGCTTACTTCAGTGCATCTCTGGGCTAGTGTAATAAGATGTTTCTTGCCGTAAGAGATATTATGGATACATGGAAAGAAGGTTTTGGAAGTAGACATAAACTTTGCATTCTTTAGGTTCTTCTTTAGCTAGGAAGATGAAGGGAAAATAATCCTTAAAAGATGTTAAGCTAGAGCAAAACAGACCTAAAGGTGTCAGCATTTTCTCTGAGAGCAAAGTTGGGAGTTTGGGTCCTTTTAATAGTTCGTGAGGAAGACGAGGCAAAAAATGCTTGTGGTGTGTTTGTTTATATAAAATTGGCTACCAATAGTACTTTTCATATTACTATTATATGAGGCTTTCTTGCTTAGAACTTGAATTCAGGTTGATTTTTATACCTTTCAGAGTATAGGAATGATGCAGGGCCAAAGACACAGACACACAGTACATAGCCAGTGCTATGTACTATAAGCACCTATTTTGCTACAGCAGGGCTATGCCATTAAAGAAATGATCAACTATAGTAAACAAACAAACAAAAATATCCCATGAGCCAAGTTCCATTTTGTCCTTCCAGTACACAGACAGGAAAACCACTTCTTTTTTGTCTTTCCTCTATGTAATCTCTCTCATAGTACTCAACCACACATTAGGACTTGCAACACAATATGCAAATGTTACCTTCACTGCCATAAGAGAGTTGGCACTAGATTATGTATGTATGAATGAACAGAGAGCCCAAAAGCTTGCTTGTCTTCACTTTCTAGCAATGAGTCCACTTAGCATTACCACTGCATACCTTGCTTCCTCAACGCCTTTAGACCATTGTATGCCTAACAAAACTGTCGCTGCAGGGTGCATTATGGTGAACATAATCTCATCCCAAACTGCATGGACAGCTTACATTGGAGGCAGGGATTAATGGGAAAAAGAATCTCCTCAGATCCAGGCCTCTAAACATTGACCTCTGAGACACAGTCAGGAGACAGCCCTGTACGGTTCAGCTTGTTTAGGTAATGGTTCAGTATTATAGCAAACACTTGTACAGCTGAATCAAAGTTACATTTACTTTCTCAAGAAGCTACTCAGGTTTAGTTTATGGGCTTATCCAAATATTGTTAATAGGAAATGTTCTTGGCTCAAAAATCCTCTCCATGACCAGAAGGGTGCATTGTCTGCACAGAATTAATTACTGCAAAATAAGACTACCAAGACACGTACCATGTACCATGGGTGGAGTCTAGCTAAGTACTTCAGTGTTGAAATAATGGCCTAAGAAAGGCATCTTTTGACTGCCTATTGTAACAGTGCATACCCTCATGTGGAAAGCATTTTTACACCCTATTCATCAAACAGAAAAGCCTCCACTGACGCAGTACAATTGTAAACAGACAGATTTTAAGAACCTCACACAAGAAATCTGACTGTAGAAGTTTATGGTACTGCTGAAACTCCTGTTGATGTCATGTTGGCAACCAGTTGACTTCCTCAGCATCTGATGCTACTACACTTGATCAGGTCAGTGGTGACGGGATACCAGTACACTAAGAATGGGAAGGCTACTTCTAGCTTGCTCTGGGGATGCAAGTCAAGAAGCTTTAGGGCAATAGAACAATAGAACAAACACCCCAGAATTAAAAAAAAACAACACTGACTGCAGGCAACGTCCAGCAGCTAACTCTGCTGAAAGGAAATGAAGCAAACAGGAACATTTCATGCAGAAAGCTTGTAACTTCAAAGGTAAGACATGAGAAATTTCATGACAGTGTATGAAGAACAATTTCCCTGTGAATGCTGACAAGACTCATAATTAGTTGCTTATATGTTGTCAGAGGCATACACAAAATTCATGTTCTATAACTAGACCAACTAAAAGATTTGGCAGAATTCAAAGACAAACTGAACTGTGACCCAATGTAATTTTCAGCCCAACTATTATTTTTATTTAACTCATATGTTAGACCAAACTGATATCCAGTGCAAAGTTGCTGTCAATTTTCCTTCAAAAATGATTTCTCAGGATTTTAGCACAGCTGTTCAAACTATAGTTTCTTCTCATAAACCAAATATGAAAAGGAAATTAATCTAGAAATGCTGAAACTCTACCATATGCTAAGGCTATTTTGACAAAACTTCATCTGCCACTGCAAAGGTCCATTTTTAAAGGATTCACAAACACACCATGAATATCTACAGTTCAGAAAATAGCCAACTATTATTCTGGGAAATTACATGGTTTGTTGACTGCCCCAATAACATTCAGTTGAACTGCTGGTTAAAATGGTTTCCAGAAGTACACTTCATATTTAAAATCTTTCTGCAGGCCAAAAATAGAGTCCTACAAAAATAAAATCTTTTTTCATCATTCAACTTAAAACAGATATTTTGTCTTGTGTTGATACAACTAGTTTTTATGACACTTGTCCAACTGTTTCTAAGATGGTTTCTTCTATCCAAGCTGGCATAAATCTCTGCTCTGCCTACTCGGTAGTAAGAATTATATATCAGAGCCATATCTGAGGTAATAAACCATGGAAAAGAACAATTCTTATATATATTAGAAGGCATATCAGTGGAATATAGCAGTACTTTCATTAATTAAAATTTCATTAAATCTGGTGTAATGAGATTGGTGTAGAGTGGCTAAATTAATGTTTTGCTAATTTGGCACAAAATACTAGTGTCTGGACAATATTAGGCAGAGTACTAGGAAGGCTGGCTGAGGAGAAGATTCATCCCTCAGACCTGAGGTTTGGGCATAGCCATACCTGTATTTCATAGAGTTCATGGCATAACATGTGTCCTGTCTCTATAAAGGCTTACTCCATGTTTCAGAATCATAGCAGGGGTCTAGTTAAGGGTAGAATATTGGCATTTTGATGGGTCACCAACTGGTCATGGCAGGAAGGTTGGTGCAGCTTGATTCCCTACACATTAGCACCATCCTACATGGGATGTCATTCTGACCCTTCTTTCTCCCTTGTATATGCCTAGGCCAAATGCATTCAGAAAGCAACCTTTATAAATTAGAAAAATTGCACATCCATATGAAGGATAAGATTTGAAACAGAAGAGAATGTGACTGTAGTTTACATTAAATCCAGTATGGAACAAAGTAGTTAATGCATTTCTGCTTATGCCTCTGTTTCTTACCTCTTCCAACAGCAAGTGGAAACTTCCGTTCCATGAGAAGTGCTGCAAACATACATGAAATTACCTTTGCCATCTCTAGACAGCTGACTATTTTTACAGGTACTGCATCAGCTCCTTAGCGTGTGAAAGAGTAAAAGATACTCAGAGTTTAAACATTTGAATGTAACATAGGTGAAATTAAGCAGAAGGCCAGATATCCCACAAGGCCAATCTAGAATTTCTAAGTATTTTCCAATTACATTTATCATTTCCTTCTGGAATGTGAAATGGAATCAAGTGGAGTAGGTCAACAGTCAAAGAATTATTTCTTGAGAAAGACCAATTCCTTGTCATCCAACCCAAGCAGTAAAGAGAGTAGTTAAATGCCCTTTTAAAATTATTTCAGTACCCTTCTATTTAGATTTATTTTATTTTTCACTGCTTCATTTGTGAAACCAAGGCTTCTAGGAGCTTAGTTTCCTCTTCTATCTTCCTTTAAAGCTCTATATGTTTCCAGAGTAATGTATATGTCTGGTATAAACGGATGTAGCTATAACTTTCTGCAAACAAGATCGTAGAGTGCACTTTCCTACAGAAAGTCAGCTTTTGCTTGGAGGAGTGTCCAATTACTATAAGTAGATTCTTTAGTGAAACACAAAATATTTAAGAGACACTACCTAAATTATTGCTTTAAACCTGTATCTCATACCAGCCAAAAAAATCCTGTGTCAAAGAACTTAGATCCTCATTAAACTTTCTGTATAGGTGAAGACGTGATGTCATTCTGTCACTGCAAAAAGCCATGTGGATCATTTTTTCTTTTAGTTTAATACAAACTGATTTGGAACAAATGAAAAAAAAACCCTGCAATAGGCCATTCTTAAGCCAAGCTATTCACAGAAGCTTGCATTTATACAGATTTGAGAGTAGAGAAAAATGCTGAGACAACTAGTACAAGATTTCTTAGAAAGTAATCTCAAAGAAACTTTGATTTATTTGCGTTAGATCATATGGTACACAATTGCTCATTGTTTACATTACAGTGAGGAGGTAATCTCTTAATGCATTGCAGACTTTGAGTATAGGAAACAATTAAGACTAGGCAAGTGTTGAAACCCGGTTGAACAAAGGCTAGGTAGCAGAGAAGGGAGCTTCTTTACTGGTTCGTCATTACTTTTAACTTTGCTATAAGTCATGTAGGGTCTCTGAAGGACAGAATGGTTTCTTCTTCTTCTGAGACTCTTCACAGACTTTTTCTCCACCAGAAGTATTTTTAATAGTCAAATGCAATTCTCATTGATACAGCTTTGGCAAAAGCAATCAACAAATATTTAGCTTAACAGATCCCATATCACTTTTAATGCATATTTTATGTGCATATGTGTGTGTACACATACACATGCACACATATTTATACAGATTTAAAGGAAATTATTAGTTCCTGGGTCTAATCTAATCCTGGTGCATATACACAGAAATATTTTAGATCAGACATGCACTTAGCCTTCTAAGTATACTATTTAGAAAGAGTCTTCTAAGTTTAGGACACATTGCTTGCCATGGCTACTGCATAAACCTGAGTAAGGACAGCATCTCCAAAATAGGAACAGAAGAGAACACTGTTTGCAGCCTTGTTAACCCAGGCCTGTAAGCACGTTTGTTTGGGAAGATGAACACTGTTAACTGAGCTATAGCTGTTGGATACTAATAAAAACAGTTGTCAACTTGATGTGAGTCAGCTTGGGCAAAAGACAAGTGCCAGAAGAATCTTAGAATATAAAATTTTGACTGCTTCCCTCTTTTTCCCACATAGTTTCACAAGCTGGCACAACAAGGAATCAAGACATCACATTCCACTGCAACACTAGTTTTAGTTTAGTTAATAACTCAGAAGCCACACAAAACTTGAGGATGATTTGTCTTAGTAATATATGCACTAAACATCATAAAGGTCTTGTCTAAACAAGGACTTTTAAGAAATATAGGGTAAATCAACTAATTTAATGTGCAAGTGCATTAAGTTCTTGCTCCCTTTAGACTGTCACATTCAGGGGCACAGTGGTTTTATTTCAGTTTAAGCTAATCCTATCCAAAAAGAATTAAAATTCCTTTACTTCTGTAAGAGGTCACAACTAACAGGTAAATCCATTTGTATTTTGTGCATTAGCTCTGGTCGATTCCTCCTAACTTTTCTTTTTCCTGTATAGACTAGCCTAAGCGTAATTTTTGGCCCTCTACTCAGGTACATGACTCAAGTACCTGACCACTATGTTGATTTTCAGGCATACCTGTAAGATAAATAGGTTAGAAGAGTCCCAGAAAATAAGAAAAATTTCTAGGAAAGCTCACTATAGAGCTGTCCTCCACAAGATCTCTTTTCCATTCCTGCAGCACTAGCATAAAATCTAACTATGTGGACTGTAAGAGGATAGAAATCGTAGGCCTGCTTAAAATAACAGCAAAATAGGTATCTGTCAGCAATGTGTTTTGCATTACATTGGACAGAACATAAAACCAGAAAAACAACATAAATCACTGTATAACATAAGAAGCATTGTAACAGTGCTGTAATTTATGTCTGTTTTTCACAGCACTTGATTTCATTCCTGCTAGCCTTCATTTTCTCTTCGCTATGGTCCACATTCTGCTTTGGAAACACAGTACTAATTTTAATATCAGTTTAGCAATTAACCCTAGAGAGAGAAATGGCAGCTAGATGAGTGAGAGAGGAGCTAAGGGACGGCAACAACAAGGTGAGCCAGGGGAGAAAAGAACAAATGCCGACAGATACAGGTAGGAAAGGTCAATCTCTTTTATTTCCCCCCAAGTGAAGGAGAGAAAAGGAGAGTGATGAGGACAGAAACAGGAATAGAGTCATGGAGAGGGCAAAGCATACTAACTTTGTTAAGTCTGCATGTTAGAACTGCGCCTATAGTTCAAGAATGTTAAGCTGTGTCTATCAAAAGAGTGCAGCATAAACAGCAATCCTACAAAAATCAATCTAGTTTAAAAGCAGGAATATTTTTTTCTGGGACAATTTTTCTAGCAGTTTATATCCTCCTTGCCTTTGGGTTTTCTGTTTCCATCCACTTGTATTAGTGCTCAGAGAGAGGAATGCAATAAAATCACAAAATGGGAGATGTTCTCTGATACATAACATGGCATTGCGTTTTGGAGTTAGACATGGAGCAGGAAAAAATAGGAATGAATGAATGAAATGAGTAAATATCTAAAGCAGACATTTCATTTGCAGTTTGGTCGCACAAAAGTCACTTCCAATCATGGACACTAAAGATATGGTTCTTTTCTAACACTCTCTAAGATATACCTCATATCTGTCTGTGAATTATTGCTAGCGATTCATTTAGTAACTGGAAATTAGCATTTCCCTACACATTGTTAGTTTCCTTCTGACAAGTAACTTTGCACCCTTTTTATAAGTTTAACATGCAGCTAAACTTAAACTGTCCTGTTTTTATCCAAGGATGCAGTATGAGGTTACAAGTAAACGGACCTAACCGTAAGCTGCTGTCAGAAGAAGCAATCTTCCTTCCTCTTTTCTCCCACCAGCTCTTGACTCGCAGCCCTCTGCCCCGCCTTTGCACCAGGGAGAAGAAGATTTTCTTTCTCTTCCTTCCTTTTTCTTGTTTCCCTTTCTGTTTCTTTCTCTTTTTCTTGCTCTCTTCCTTTCCCTCTCTTCCTCTGTCCCTCCCTGTCCTCCTTTTCCTTTTCCTTCTTGCCTTCCTTTGCTCCTTCCTTCCTTCCTTCCACCCCTCTCCCTCTTTCGCCGTCGCTTTCTCTCCTGCTCGAACCACCCCGGCGGGGCCGGGGCCGGGGCCGGGGCCGGTGGCGGAGGAGCGGCGGGAGCGCAGCGGACGGCCGCTGGCCGGCGGAGTCAGGGCGCCCGGAGCCCGGCTGCCGGCAGAGGGAGCGCACGGCGCTGCTCGGCGGGGGCCCTCGCCACAAAACCTCCTCGTCCCAGCCCGGCGGCGGTGTAACACGCGTAGCAAGAGCAGGGCTGCGTCTGAAAGTCCTTTCCCGACTCCCGCCCCGTCAGAACTGGGGTTTAAACCAAGCACAGGCTTAAACTGGGTAACAGCTTTCCCCTTGTCGTTATAGCAGGTTTCATACGAGTCAATCAGAAAAATCACTGTTTATTTAACCATTTGGTCAGAATTCAAATCTGGGATGTGCGGAAAACACACACAGGACATCAATTCTGGAGTACAAGGAGGTAAGAGAGTAACAGCTTTGAGAGAGCCAGGAGTGGCCTCGCAGCTCTTACAATTTCCATAAAACAAGTAAATTTACGTAAGAAAATACGTGTGAGCTAACACGAATAAAGCAACGTGCACTCAAAGTCAGGAAAGCCAAATGCTAAGCTCTAACTTCTTCAGTTTTAACTCTTCACATTGTATATCCTGTAGTTTTTATGGTAGACCGTAAATAACAAAATGATACTTTACGGTTTCCATTTAATAAGGAAAACCAGGAATAGAAAATAACACGTGTACAACTTGGCCAAGTAAACACTGTGGAAACAGTCTTAAATTTTAGTGTTTCCTGAGTCTGGATTGAGGATGGTTTAGACCCACATCTGGATCAAATGATGTGACTTGAGTCCTTCTCAGATATGAAACTATGGCATAAGATACATTCTTATATTAGCACAACTCAGCTCCAATGGTTTGGGGTTTTTGGTTTTTAGCTTGGGGGGGGGGTGTTGAAATTTGGGAAATTTAGTGTATTTAGATTGAACAGCAACAATTATAAATTTTACCACTGAAGTAATTAATTTTAAAAAGTTGCAACATACTGGAAGAGGAGTGAGAAGGTTAAGAAAAAACATCGTCTACTGAGAGAATTTCTGCTTCTTGAGATACCTACAGTTAAACAAGAGAGTGTGCAGTTAATTGCAGCTGATAAAGAACCGTCTTGCATGAAATTACACCAGAACTACTACATCAGTTGCAACTGAATTGTTCCAGATTTACACGAGCACAATGCGATTAAACAAGACCTTTGGTTACATTTAAAATATGAGATCATAGTTTCCAAGAGCCTACCTTTTTGGTAGGTACTCATAGCAGAAAAGTCCCACGGTGAACTCCAGTTCTCTCTTTATTTGTATAAAATAAAATTATCTTTTTTTAGGGCTCAGCTGGAGTCTCTGGAATGTGCACCTCTCACTTGGATTAGAGCTCTAACTTTGAAAGTGTCTATAATCAAATTTAAAGAAAGGGCAATATAGGTGCACATGAGCATAGGTACAGATGAGTAACTGGAGTGTATTTTTGAGATCCATGATAACATAAGCAAAATCAAGATGTTATCTGCTGTACTGTAAGTACACTGTAAAGCATCCTATGCAGGTAACAGTCTTCAACAGCTGCGGAATCCCTGAAAAATGGTTGGAGTAATTTTTGAACTATGAGACACTCAGAGTAGGCATGGTAATGGTGATGGCCTCAGACATGTTATCACACCCACCTTGACACATCATACTTTCCTCAGAGAGTTGGACTGTAGAGGATTAGAAGGAAACGTATCTTTCAGCTTGCCAGCTCTTTTCCCACCTGGACTCCAGATGGCCTCCAGGGGCCTTGCAGGTGTTTAAGTTACACCAGCTTCACTTATGCCATGATGTCCGGTACATCATATAGGGAACCAAGTATATAGCTTCAGGATTCCAGCTGCCAGAGTTGTTAGCTATTTTTGCTCTAAGATGTTGGACGAATGAGAGGTATCTTCTACAGCACCTGCAGGTTTTCTCCATTAGAATATGGGGTTTGATTCACAACCACCTGAGGACTCTCCAGTTCCAGAGTATGTGTCTTTAATTTAAGGCATTTGTTCTAACATTCAGTCAGTCAGATATTTGCTCAGACATTTTGTCTGAAGGCCCAAGGGCATTTCCATGTATACACAGCCACATTTAAAAGCAAAGGCTTTACTCCTACTAATTTAGAACTGAAGAGCACTAGGCAGTTCCAGTTGTCCTGTGGACTGGGAGTTTGGAGATCTTAATGTTTCTGCCTCTGAAATTCTTGAATTAAAGTTCTGACCACTTACCTCAATTTCTTTCAGGTAGCTATGAACATCAGAGATTGTACAAAGCTATGAAATACTGTACAAAGCTATGAAATATTCACCATTAAAGTTCACTTGGAGCTTTAACTGGTTCTGGAAAAAAACCCATTGCAAGTGTTCCAGTAAAATCAGTTCTTTGACATATTTTATCACCTGTCACTCTGTTGGAGCTCAGAGCACCTAGGGATATGTCCAGAACAAGGCAGGGATATGTCTAGAACAAGGCTGGGACATGCCCAGAGGTGCTTTTCTGAAAGGAGCATGGAGTCCTCACAGCCTCTGCAGACCAAAAGACTGCAAACAAGTTCCCAAATACCAGGATGTCTTATTATACCTCTACAACTCTCCGAAGACATAGTCTGCTGAAAACATGACTCATGCATAGCAGAGTGCTCAGCATTGATGCACATTTGTCCAGCGGCCACAAGCAAAAATCTGCCTGCAAAAGACCACAGCAATGCAGTTGTGTACACAGGCACACAAAACACATAAATCTTGCCCCGCTGCAGGAAAAGGACCCCCAAAGACCTCTGGAGAACTCCTATATTTTACGTAAAAATCAGAAACACCTTGTATTCTTTTTCTCTTCTTACTAATTTCTGTTCTAACCAGATATTCTGAGTAATCACTTCCTTCTCTGAACACCACAAAAATCAAAACACCTTTGGACAATCTGTCAGCTTGTTGTCATTTTGCATTTTGCAGACCAAGACATCATTCTGATACAAATCAAAACTTCATTATAATTTCACATATAAATTCTCTCTGCAGATATTTTTAGGTAGTTCTGTTCCTAAATTATTGAGCCATATAAAATACATCTGTGGTCATGCCTGCTAGAGTCCTTGTAACTCAGTGGATAAGCACTGGTTACACACACTAAAATTTCCTAACGTGGCTTTGGCAGAGCAGAAGTGCTGAGATTTTTAAACAAGATTTCATAGTGTTTTGGTGAAGAAAATATTTGTCTGGTGGATTTACTACATTATATTCTTCTTGCATATATTTTTATTTTCCTATCTGTTCTGGCAAGATTCCCAAAATATTAAGTAAACTCAAAAGAAAAACTAAAATACTTCTAAACATGCAAATATTTCCTTTTTGTTTCTTTTATAAAGCACAACACTCAAAATGAAGGCATAGGGTAACTTCCATTTAGAGTTTCCCACTGTGAATAGCTGATACTGTGTGACTTTGATCCAAAGACAGGAGAGAATTGTCAGGGGAGAGACATAGACCACGCAGACCTTTACACCTTGAACAGGTTTTTGCAAAAGGTCATTGAAACTAGCGATGTGTGGTGCATGTTAGGTGGTGTTGGTCTGAAGGGTGGTTTTCCCACCCTACCTGGATATATGCTCCACCTCCTCTTACCTGCATGAAAATTGTTTGTTCTCAAGCCTGTGAGGGCTTAGCCCTTCGGCACATGCCTTGCAGGGTGGTGCCCAGAAGATGGGGCTGGGAAGAGGTGGCTGAGGAGCCTGGCGGTAAGACTGCACTAGGAACCCCAGAGGTTTCTCCACATTTGCACATGGGGCAGCCACCTGAAGTCCCTAAAGTTCACTGCAGCTTCCCCTCTCCATAAAAAAAATTAACTGCCAACTATGATTAATTTCAAACCAATCATTTAGCTAATTGGGCAATATTCAAGTAACCTCTGAGCTGCATTACAGACTTTGCTTGCTATCAGTAAATAATAGTTTTAGCTGCAATTAAAAAGCAACGAGTATGCTAGTGTAGAGTAACATAAGATTTACGTAAAATGTGATGGGGAAGGAAAACACAGTTTCTGATAGCCAAAATGAGCAACAGAGTAAAACTTCATCAAGGAATTTCAGATTATACGTTAGTAAGCACTTTCTTGGAGTGTGGACATGAACAGAACATATTTCCTGGCACCCCCAGCACCAGGTTGCAAGAGCAGATGGGACAGACACCTCTAGGAAGGACACACATCCTGCCTGGGGTGGTGAGCTGAGGTCTCTCTGCTCCTGCCAGCACTGCTTTCTCCAGCAGCAGGGGAGTCTCTCTACAAAGAGCACCCAGCAGACCTATTGCTACCCAATATTGTTTGCCAGGTTATCCACTGTATTACGAATTCTATTGTTATGGGGTCTTTTCCTGTAACTTTTAACACACCCTTACAATGTTCTCTGCAGTATTACCACAGCAGAGAGTAATCAGTGTAAGACAGACATGCTGAACTCCATTCCTTCAACTGGTTACCTGTGGTATGAGTCCTTGTCTAGCTTGCCAACGTGGCCTGATTCACCTTGCTCCTCCAGTGGGTTAAGTCTATTCAGAATGGACATAGGAAGAATCTGGACTTTAGTCCCCTTTGAAAACTGATTGGGAGTCATTACCACCTGCTTATCATGGCTTTCTGTACGATACTAATAAGGTTGCATTCTTTGTAATTCTTTGTTTTCAGAAAAGTCTTGAAAAGTTAAAACTGGCTTGTTCAGCAAAAGAGCAAGTAGAAGGCAGCAGGAAAGGGAGTATTTTAAATATACACTTGCTTCAGGGCTCCCTAGTGCCAGTGTTTTGGGAACATATTCTGCATTAGTCTCTCCAATAAAAATTGGTGAGAGTCCAAAACTCCAATCTTTTGTTTTTGAAAATTATGCCCTTGATAGACCATTTTATGTAATAAAAAGTTTACACATTTATTAAGTTTATATTTATTTAAGACATTTATTAAGAGACTCTAATAAAGGAGTGTCTCCATTTCTTTTTCTTTTTTTTTCCCCACAGATACAGGGGATCTTAAGGCCCCAGTGTCACACTCAGTTTTCCATCAGTGGGTTTTTGCATCTACCCCAGGAATAAAAATAACAATAGAAAGAGAAAAGCATTACAGTAATGGGGTCTTGCAGAGAAACTGTCAATTCTAATCACCAATTTTTGGTAGCCTCCAGATAGGACACAAGTAACATATATAGCATAACTAGAATATGAAACATGGAATACAGGACAATGTTAAGTCATGAAATTAAAATTATGCTTCCTGCAGCAAATTAATCTGTGCTGCAGATAGAGACTTACTGATGGTTTTGGAGTTGGTCCATATATGTAAGGTTTAGCATAAAGAGTGGAAGAAGGAACATGCAGCTGGGGACAGAAGGAGAAGGAAGAAAGTGTTAAATTGTTTCAGCCACAGTATTAGAGTAAGGCTCTGAATTTCAGGAGTCAGGGAAGCGGGCAGGGTCTAGAACATCACAAAGTCCTTTCTCTAGGGTCAGTCAAGCAAACTCTCTCTGACACTCTCATAGATACACTTCACGGTTAGAATAAGGCAGGTTAGTAAGAGCCCCTTACTGTGGCTAGGGGGGATAGTGTTTTTCATTATCAGCTTTTACCTGTCTTGGATGTCCATGACATTCAGGATGGTTTCTCAACTTTATTTCAATCACTCTGTTACAGCAGTCCAGAAAATTCAGAGACACCAAGCAGTGCCAGGCAGGGTAAGATGAAGTGGAAATTTGCTATTCCTGTAATCACAAAGGAGCTGAGATCAGATAGTGAAACCAGTTTATAATCTTTAGGCATTTAGCATTTTAGTTTATCTAGCAAAGGGTTGGTAACTCCACCAAAAGTACGATTTTTTAATGGGAGGATTTGTCCCCTCCCTTGTATATCTGAACAGAAAAGTGATAAATCTCCTTTAGGTTTCCTTTGGCTGAGATGCTAACATGGGTTGTTTCATCACATTTTTAGTAATGAACAAGCGAAAACAAAGAATTAGGGCAGTTCCAAGTTCGCATCCCCAAAAACATAGCTTTTATCACTGAGCAAATTGTATAATGTAAAATAATGCAATTGGTTATCCTGGAAATACTGTGAACATTCATAATATCACTGCCTCTGCCAGAATTCCTTCTCAAATTGTTACTTTGACCAAAAAAAATAATGTTTTGCCTTTAAAGCTCCTCCTATACTAAGTTCTCTTAGAGTCATATCATAACCCATTTTTACAACATAAATCCCTAGAGAAAGCAAGAAGAAATTTCAAAAGCTCTTTATTTCAACAGAGTTGGCTCATCATAAGCAATTGTCTCAAGTACAATTATTTGAGTTATCTGAAGACTAGAACCTTAGTAAACAGGAAAAACTGATATAACAAAGCTTATATTAGAGTATCTTGTTTATGGAATTATGGCCTATTGCTAAACCTGGCATATCTTGTAACTGCTGGATGATTACCCAAGAGAACTCGATCATTAACTAGAATTTTTCTGTGCTCACTTTTTCTTTCATTTATTCCAAAGCCCTGAATCTAAATCAAATTAAACACATAGCAATGCCTGTCAAGGAACAGATTAATGCTTTTTAACTCCTGCTTAATACATTGTTCTAACCTGTTATGACTGTGAAGGCAAATAATACTGCCCAAACCAATATCAGATTCACCACAGGGTACATCATTCCTGGCCAATGACCCAGAGTGTCTGTCAGCAAAATAATCACTCATTTGTCCAATCCCTTAGTAAAGTTGGAGGTTTCAGTTCAGATTCTTACATTATGTTTGGCTTAAATGACAAAGGCACGTCTTGCTGTATTGGCTGGCCTTGGTAGATGAGTGATATGAAGTTAGATCAGGAATCCCTAAAGAGCAGAAGCAGGACCAGCCACAAAGAGTTTTTTCAGAGTAGGTTTTAACAAATTAATTTTAAATGTGGTTGCAGGAACACATATTCATTTTGGGAAAGGCTCTTTCCTGTAATTCCTGAGCTACAGCTCCTCAGGGGCTGAACGCAGCCCATGGCAGATGAGCTGTACTTGCAGCATAAGCTGTTCCTCAGAGAAGACTTCAGCACACCCCGTCACCCTCAGGAAGTAGGGAGAAGGACATCAATACCATCTCCTCTTCCTTCTTTCTGAGCTACAGATCATTGCCAGTCATCAACTTCGGCGGTCACCCTGCTGAAGAGGAGTCACTCCACCTATTCCATCAGCAAGCGCCAGGTAAGCAACTGCAGTCCGTCTTTTCTTCTCTAATCTGCCTTGCCGAATTTGCAGTCCACATGCTTTTTGTGGCGCTGAAGTTATCTGCCCGGTCTCAAAGGCAAATTCAAGTAGATGCAAGTGGCAGTATGGTGTTTTTCATAAGAAGGCTGCTTTTATTTGCTGACTGCTAGAAGTGGCAAGCTCTACTAATACTAGGTTACCCATGAGCAGGTTTTGAGGAGTTGAAAATGAGTATATAATGCTATAGGAAAATCTTTTGCATCTGGTCCGTTGTCTGATATATTTTGTGTCTTTTCTGTATGTGTCTGCATATTAACAGAATTATGGGAAATGAATATATTTATTGTCACAGTTCCACAACATTATTTTTAAAAATATAATTTTTAAAAAGTACAGTCCTGTTTATAAATATCTTACTGCTTTATGTTATAAAATATAATGTTATATGCATTTCACAAAAGCATATAATAAATGGCAAAATTATCATTATGAAAATTATATACAATATAAAATTGATTATTTGGTAATTACCTATTTAGAAGGTGAAAAAAAGTGTGCTATTTCACAGGCAGGCATTTACAGGATGTCCTTCAACACCACTAGGTTTCCAACAGCTCCTTCCTGGAAAAGTCTGTACTAGGTAGAACCTCATTTATTCTTTACTACATTTATTCAGTGTTACTAAAACCACATATGTTAAAATATGTGTTATTTAATATATTAAAAAAAATCTGTTAAAAATACACATTCATTAAAATATGAATTAATTATATACATTGTAATTAAGAGCAGAAGTGGCTTTCTACCTTTGCTAGCCAAAAATCTGTCTAAATTTTTGATAATATTGAAAATATTCTATGAATTTTTTTTCACCACACTGTTTGGCAGCTAAGGAGTGAATGGTAACTTAGCATCTAGGTAAATACCATGGCAACATTTTAAACAATTGTAATTGTATTTATTACAATGAATATTTTAATTATTGATAAGATTTTAATTATGAAACTGCAGCTATTAAACCATTTACATGGCCTTTAAATCTTTCAGACTGATATTGCCAGCAGTCAGGATTTCATAACCACTTTGTTAACTATCTAATAATCTCTTGTACAGCTACATAATGCTGATTCAGGTCATAGCACTATTGCTTTTGAACACTGTATCACAGTTTGGAGCCAGATTTTCATATATGTTATTCCAGCAACAAAATTATAACTAACTCTTTCCTGTGCTAAGACCCCTGCTGAACATTCAGATCTACTAATTTTCCTGTGGATCTAGAAGTCTATTTCAGATATTGCTTCTTGGAAATTATGAGAATAAATAAAGTCTAAGTGTACTGCGATATTCAGGGTAGATGAGCTGAGTAACCTGAATTTTCACCAGCTGCAGGCAGTTACCTGTGGAAGTTAATGGCTCAGAGAGACATGTTCCAAGGAGGGGAAACACTTTCAGCCCTTATCAGAACTAAAACCTTCAACTGATGCAAGTTAAGTAGTCCTTATTTCCCAAGCTGTGGCCCAAAGCGATGGGTTTGAACTACTTCCAAACACAGCATAGGTTTAAGCCTTACAATAAAAAACGGATGTTTCTGAAGGGCATTTTTATTAGGGCTGGTTTGGAATTTTCTTTCAGATTTTTGTTTTTCAAGCAGAAATTTATATTTTCATTTTTAAAAAATCGCAGTTCTTAGGATGCAAATGGTCAATTCTGACTTCGCAAATTGTTTGGGGGAGGATGTGGAGAGTGCCAGGAAATAAAGACTTCCAGCACTGTGAGTCTGGAGAGCCTTGGAGGCTGACAGCCTCAGACCAAGGCAAGGCACTCACGGTCCCACGTTCAGCTCCTTTACAGCAGAGCTTCCTGGCCTCGCCTGCTGTGGCTGAGCTGACATTTCCAGGCTTCCAGATTTTGCTGTAGGGCAGTAAGACAGCAAATACAGACCAGTACTTATATTTAATTTTGTTAAAAAAAAAAAAGAAAATCCGTTTCAGAGATAAGAAGAATTTTGGAGGTTTTTTGTGACTTGGGACAAAAACTTCACTGTTTCTCAATCCAGCTTTAATTTTAATTAGCACTAAAAGGAATAATCCTGTCTTATTTCAATAAAATGTTCAGTAACACTTGAATTTTATTCCTACTGCAGTCATTGTCTCAAGCCTGACTATAGTCCTAGAACATTATTTGATTTTATGCTATGCATGCTGAGCAAAAAAATATAAGCTTATACTCTGCTGGCATTTGGAGAAAGGGACAAAGACTTATTTTTGTTAAAATGAAACTAGAAGCCAAGTCTGTGTACAAGAAATGTGTGTGGGATACTTACTCTCAGGAAATTTTAGGCATGATTCATAAAACACAACTGAAACCTTTATTGTATGAACACAAGGAACCTGGGACAAAATGGATGAAGAGCTGCTAGTCCAGGATATGAAACCAGAGATGGCAGAAGTAACAAACAGCTGCTGTAACTGAAGCATAGGTGTAGGATTTAGAGGAACAGACAAACATAAGGATGAAGATGCCAAACTGAACACTAGTGATGACAGACACTGTGAATAAGAACTAATATAAATAAAAGAAAATCTAACTGAGTCAAAAAATCAGTCTCTGATGAAGAATGATGGTGCAAGGGGTTAATTCGGGTTAATGCTGGAAATCTCTGTGAATCCTTTAGATTAGATTTGGATATAAAAAAAGATCTTTGTAATTTTATTTGAGACAAATACTACTGCAAATTTACGTCATTATGGGAGACTGTAACATTGGATATCCAAGCTGTGAATAACATAGGGCTAGTTAGCCTTGGATGGGGTAGCTCTCACCTGACAATAAGCTGAACGCATGAGAGGTGAGAGTCTTTCAGACTTTGTTTGAGCAAATAGTAAAAGCCATCATAAAACCTTAAATGGAAGGACAAACAAAAGCAGATCTGCAATGGAGGCTCACAATTTCAGATGGGTGAACTAAGAAACTCTGAGAGCTAGTCAATGAAGTCAAATGGACTAAAAAGATAAGGAACTATATAGGAGATGTGAAATGTTTTTTAAAACAAAAATGCAAATATTATTCATGGTTTGCATTACAAATAGTTAGAGCAATAAACTTAAAGGAAGTAGTCTTCAGATGTAATCCAGTGAATAAAGAGCTGAAAAAGGATACCTGCTTATGGGGAAAAGGGGGGGAAAAGACTGGCTAAAATATGCGCAAAATTCATCAATTATAGGGATAAGGAAGAAATATCAAAAGTCTACAACCTACTTTCTAGAAGACTAATACAAACCATAGGAAGTTCTCTAGCAACATAAATGAAAAGGAAATAAAAACAGAGGGGTAGAACTTCTATGACAAAATATAGGAAAAAAATTAAATAAAATGAAATAAAATAAGATGAAATAAAATAAAATAAAATAAAATAAAAGTCTATGTAACAGCTCCCAAACTAAACAGATATTTTCCCTCAGTTTCCAGTAAAAGTTTTGATGCTGAATACCAGAAAAAATGCACAACCAAAATGGGGGAATGAGAATGAAAAGAATAACAATCCAGGTAGACTAAAAAAATTCCTTTAGTTTAATATCTCGCTTAATGGGAACAGAGTAATCCACCTTGCAGAATTCTAAAACTGGCAGGATGCATACCCAGTCCTCCAGGCATTAAAGCTCTTTGCAAAATATGCAATACTTTGACTTATGTCCCTGCTTTGTATGAGCAAATCTGAAGTTAGAAGGGATTCCCTGATCACTGAATTATGAGGTATTTTGGCTTAATGATAAAGGATAGTCCCAGCCCCTCATTTCCTCCTTCAGAGTCAGTAAGTGGCTTTGGAATGAATTTAGTTCCCATTTTGGGACACTTAGTGGAATTTGTTGAGTGGCAAATATTTTGAACAATAAGTGGTGGTAAGTGTTAAAAAAACTAGTCCTGAATGCTTTGCACTGTCACTTGACAATGTCTATGTAGTTGTGACCATATTTTGACGCTTATGTTGTACTTATAAAGTTGGGATTAATATTGGAAATCTCTGTGAATCCTTTAGGTTAGATGAGATGTACTTACAAAATTCACTTGTAAATCTACAAATTTGTAGTCTTTACATGGCAAGGGGCATTTGAAGGCACAGTTTTGATTGCTGTTATATGATACAATGAAAATCAGTTTGAAGGCTCCTAGTTCTAGATCAAAGATCCTGCAGCCATGAGTCACAAACTTTGGTTGCCTTATAAAATCACCCAGTACTTCAGGTGCATTCCAAAACTATTGCTTAATTAACTTGCTACCTATAGGTTTTATGCCAAATACTCTGTCTTTCCGCAGCTAGCATAAAAACACAAGGCCAGCATACTTTCTGGCACTGTGCTTTAGTTCATTTGGCAGCAAGATTCTGTGCCCATGCCTGATGCAGAACCTGTATATATTTCTAGGAATTGGACTCTGAAGGCCTATAGTATGCCAAAAAGACATATACACAATGATCAGAACAAGATATAATGTAAACCAATATAAAAAATTTTTTAAAAAACCCAACAAAACAAAACTCTGGGAAGAAATCTTGATATATATAATTGTCAAATCTAAGATAGTATAGCCAAGCTACACTTTTTCATTTTATCTAAGTCAGGAACCTTTGGTGTCTGTTAAGGATACAGAGGTACCCTGGTAGGTGTTTTGATTCTCATTAGCTCTTTGCAGCACTCCACTGCCAATGAACACTTGAAGGGATCAGCAGTGCAGGTTACTGAATATCCAGACAAATTAATGACATTGGATAACAAAGTTGGCATAGTTATTAGTTTCCAGTGTTCCATTTACAATTTAATTGGGAAAGCAGTTCAGTGTTATCCATCTCTGGAACAGAGGCTGGCAATTAAAGCAGAAAATTTTATAGGTCTGTAATTTTTTGAAAATGAGTGAAATCAGAATTGACATAATGAAATCCTTGTTGGAATTTTAATTTAAACTCAAAGTTTATTTTTGTCAGATTTAAAAGAGCATCTGGCTCCTCAAGTAGTTCAAGGAACACTCATTGTAGACAATAAAATGCTTTGCTACCTCAACTTTAAAAAATCGATATATTTATTTTTCTACTTTCTAATATTTCAGTTTGTATTATGCCTGGAACACAGCGAAATTAATCAATAGTATCAAATCTTCTCTCTGTGGGAACCCAAAGAGAACACGCTGTACCAGATGTTATTATGAACCAGCTGCAGAAGCAGAGCAAATGCCTAGTTTGTCAAAAATCACTGGAGCAGAAGCTTTCAGCAGCTTATTTAATCTAGCATGGCTTATCAAGACATGCTTCAGCAAGAGCTACTTACAAGTAGCACAAGTTGTTCATTCTAGTATTCTTCAGCCAAGTTAGTATTAACATCCATCTGATTTAATGTGGAGAAGCACTGCTACCCCCGGATAAGATGGTTTCACAAATATCTCAGTGGCAATCATACACATATATACACTTTTAGCTTCTAAGCTCATTGTCAGTCTGTCTGTCAATTAGAGTAAAATGGTTTTAAGCCTCCAGCTTTATCTTCTAGTTGGACTCCAGTCTCCCTGAACTAGGTAAGAGTTGCTGCTTTACATCAAAGAATAAGCCAGGTTCTGAACTCTCTTCTTATACCTGAAATCAAGTAGTTAGACTATGATAAAGCAGGTGTCAAGGATGGTAGAGAAAAACAGCTGCTACAACAAGTCTGTAAAACCATGTCACTTCCACAAAATATCTCTTCAGCAGATGCCAACAAATCCCTATCGCTTGTCTCCCACTCAAACACTGTGGTGCCTTTTATAAGAAATGCTGTTAGGAAGACAATTCAGAAATGAAATTAGATTTATTGCTGCTTCTTAAGGTATATAAAATGGGAACTGGAAAACCCGAGCTGTAAAAACTTGAACCAACTACTGCTTAGAGACTGTTTGTTCTGTTCTGCTTATTATCCGTGATGGCAGCAAACAAATTCCTCTCTACATTAATTCTGATGATGAGCTCTCCTATGATTATGAAATCCAAGGACTGTTTTCACCACACAATTGTCAGACTTAATTTAGTGTAGCTCTTTCTTAAAAAAAAAAAAAAAAGGAGGGGGGGGGCTCTCTTTTCTTCAGCTAGCTGGACACTAGTTGTTTCAAATGTACTTAACACCCCTGTAAATCATCTTCTGCCATTTTTTGTTCTTGTTGTTAGGAGCATCACGAGCTCATAAATCAGTGGACTTTTCACATTTTTAGCATTATCTCTAGAAAATCTTTATAACCCTTAAGCTGACTCCCACAAGAGTGTTTACCACACTTAAATGTCTTATGGGAGAGTCTGCCTCCACACATTTAGATCACATGGCCAACCACTTCAAATGTACATTAGAGAACTCCCTGATGCATTTGTTCTTAGTAGGACTTCAGTGTCTGCTACCTCCTGCCACCAGAGAATTTCCATGGTCTTTGAGGCAACTTAAGGAGAAGTGAGAGTTTCTTAATGTGGCTGTGTGACAACACACTAGAGATGTTACAACATTGTCTTGCAGGACTTAAGTTTTGTTCTCAGTTTGATGCCTCCTCTCTTCACAGTCTCATCCAGAGTCTTCTAAAACACTTAAAGCCTTTGATAATCTGTGGTTTATTTCATCATGTGGGCGTGCATCCTATAAATGGTGCTTCTTAGTGAATGACTTCATCCAGAGCAGACAGCAAATGCCTAATGGTGATGTTAGCTAGCATTAACAAGAACTGGTTGATAAGTGTTTTTTATCTTTTTTAAATGAAGAGTAGGAATAAAGTTATCACAAGTCCTATGGACCTTACAGCTACCAATAACACATTTTTTTTCAAGAGAGTGTTAGGATCACCTGGATTATTGTTATGTGGAACCAATGGATCAGAAAAGGAGGAACCTAACACCAAGATCATGAGAGAGTGTTGTTAGTAAAACAAGAAAAGTCTTCAGAGAGACAGAGGATTTCATTAAAGATCCTGGGCTGAAAAATCTTGCTGGAAATGGAGACTAGGTGAAGACAAAGTGAATTATTTCCCCATTTTGGGGAAGAGACTGAATGGAAGAAAGGCAATTCATAACACAGGAAGAAAGGTAAGATAAAGGAAAATAGTTAAATCAAAATGAAAAATTGCCCTCCTTAAATATTTATGATTTAGATTTATGAGATTTTTAGTCCTGATGGACATCTTGCAGACTAACGAGCTTTTAATTGTCCTTGATGCAATTAAGGGTGATGGTCTTTTGCTAAATCCTGAGTTTCAGCCATGGTTTATGTAAGTCATTCGCATTACTCAACCTATAATGATGTACTTGGCTTCATTGTTTGTGGTCTGGTTCTTATTTGTCTGGCATTACATTCTAAGATTGCAATGACTCAGATTTCCTTTAGTTTTACAACAAAAAGCACTAGCATGTATTGCATGAGGCATCTCAAATTTATTCACTTGTTTGTGGTCTTCTTGTGCAGGCTTCTCAAGCAGGTGTATGCAGACACATACCTCTGTATTCAGAGGATAAATAAGAACTCCCTGCTAGAGTGTCACTATAGTGACTCCTTCACTATATAAAGACTGCATTATATTTGAAGTTTTTAATGTAATTTGAAAACTTTCAGTCCAGGATGTTCCTGAGAAATTATTTAATCATAGTCCTTTATTTTTAATAGAGACTGAGATCTATGTCTTTCTTCTTACAACTTTTTTTTTTTTTTTTTTTAAAGGCATGGAGGAGAAAGCTATACTCAAACTATACTATGTAGGAGAAAACAAAAATTGCACATAATCTGCTTGGCAGTGCTTCCAGCAAACCTTGCTTAACCTTTATTCAGACAAAGCTCTGCTAAAGTTGATAAGTCTTTTACCTGGAGCAGGAAGGCAGGAGTTGGCCACTGTGGTGCTACAGTATGTTTTCACTTATACAAAAGGAACTGCTATATGTTTCTATTGGCTTTAAGTCAATTAGTATTTTTGCTGTAAGCAATAAAAAGCGCTATCCAAATGTTCATGCTGATAAAGTGAAATAGATTCAAGAATTTTAATAGACTTTGTGATATGACTTTTCTGTGTATTCAGACAGCTGAAACAATGGTGTAAACTTCAGCATATGCTAACTAAAGCATGTAGTCAGATTCCCTCAACTGTTTATACTTCAACTGTTTCTGCATGTCCGTGGCTTCGTTGTCACTGAGCCCAGCTAGGATTATTAAAATTAAAATTATTAAAATGAAACCAGACAGTCAAGTGTATGGTATTGTCTTACCTTCACTTTGTCATCTGTGTTGTGGTGGGTTGACCCTGGCTGGATGCCAGGTGCCCACCAAAGCCATTCTATCACTCCCCCCTCCTCAGCTGGACAGGGAACAGAAAAATATAACAAAGGGCTCATGGGTCGAGATAAGGACAGGGAGAGATCACTCAACCAATTACCATCATGGGCAAAACAGACTCAACTTGGGGAAAATTAACTTAATTTATTGCCAATCAACCGGAGTAGGGTAATGCGAAATAAAACCAAACCTCAAAACACCTGCCCTCCACCCCTCCTTTCTTCCCAGGCACAGCTTCACTCCTGGATTCTCTACCTAGCCCCTCCAGTGGCCCAGGGGGATGAGGAATGGGGGTTATGATCAGTTCATCACATGTTGTCTCTGCTGCTTCATCCTCTTCAGGGGCAGGGCTGCTCACACTCTTCCCCTGCTCCAGCATTTGGTCCCTCCCACGGGAGACAGTTCTTCACGAACTTCTCCAACATGGGTCCTTCCCATGGGCTGCAGTTCTTCACAAACTGCTCCAGCGTAGGTCCGTTCCATGGGCTGCAGTCCTTCAGGAGCACACTGCTCCAGTATGGGTCCCCTGTGGGGTCACAAGTCCTGTCAGAAAACCTGCTCCAGCGTGGGCTCCTCTCTCCACGGGCCCACAGGTCCTGCCAGGAGCCTTCTCCAGTGCAGGCTTCCCACGGGGTAACAGCCTCCTTCGGGCATCCACCTGCTCTGGTGTGGGGTCCTCCCCGGGCTGCAGGTGGATATCTGCTCCACCGTGGACCTCCCTGGACTGCAGGGGGACAGCCTGCCTCACCATGGTCTTCCCCACGGGCTGCAGGGGAATCTCTGCTCTGGCGCCTGGAGCACCTCCTCCCCTCCTTCTTCACTGACCTGGGGGTCTGCAGCGTTGTTTCTTTTACATGTTCTCACTCCTCTCTCCAGCTGCAGGTTTTGTGCCACAGCAACTTTTTTTCCCTTCTTAAATCTGTTATCCCAGAGGCGCTACCACCGTTGTTGATGGGTTCGGCCTTGGCCATCTTAGAGCCAGCTGGCATTGGCTCTGTCAGACATAGGGGAAGCTTCTAGCAGCTTCTTACAGAAGCCACCCCTGTAACACCCCCCCCCGCTACTAAAACCTTGCCACACAAACCCAATACACACGTACACAACTAGAATACAGTATGTCCAGGAAGAAAAACCCTAAAGAAAGAAGGGATGAACTGTAAGCAGGTACAGAGATTTTGGAAAAACAGAATGATCAGTTTTTTCTGCTGGGCCTGGAAATAAGACAGAATTCGAAGGGACATTGAATTTAATTCCTAGGCTCTAGATTCCTATGGATATTCTTTGGACCCATCTCTCCAAATTGGTAGGTGGCAGGGAAGAGGGTGGAAGAGAACATTGAAAAGACCTAGCACAGACAGATGATTTTTGAGGGAAGAATGCATGTTGTTCTACTTTGGATGGAGAATATTCTTCCCAGGACTTCAATAATCAGTAGGACCTAGCTAGTAGGCTGAGCTCAGAGGCACTGTATAGTGATTAGAGAGGACTCTGAATTTGACTGACACTGTGAGAAGCAACCCAGTGAAACCTGAGGATTCACATTCTGGCAACAAACAGATTTTCTTTGCACTTGCAAAGACTCAGTCACATAATAGTTTTAGTTCTACACATAATTAAGCTACAGTATTTAATAATTCTCTATTATGTTCAGTTATAGCCTCTAAATAAAGTAAGGAAAACAACAACAAAAAAACCCAAAATTGATGGCCTTGAGAACCTGAACTACAGACTGCAGCACCTGGATGCAGAGATCCAAAATTTTGTGGTCAGGGTCTCCAACAGCTCATACTCTGTGGATAAATAAAGGGACAAACCTACACAATATATTCACCAGGAGGTTTTGAATAAAATCTCAGTTGAAATAGCTCTATCTTAGTTATACCTGGACAGATTTACCATTAACAATAGGAATTTAAAAAAATCTGTAGGATGGCCTAATGATCATCTTGTCAACAAAAAAAAAGAGCCTTCGACACTTTTTGTGTTCTCTGATGGTTTTAATAGAAGTTGTGTATTTCTTCAAATATCAAAACATGTTCTATGTTCTGCAGTGGCCAAAAAATTAACTAGGAAATCATAAGTCCTCCTGACCTTGGAGAAAGCTTGTGTGTATGCCTGCAAGCATTGTTGGCTTATACTGTTCCTTTTCATTTTCTTTTTCCATGGTACCTTTAGCACTGACCCCTGAAAACTAGGCACAAAACCCTAATTTATTTTTCTTTTCGATGAAGAAATGGCCAATAACAAAGATAAACATAGAAGACTGGATGGCTATTGCCCTGATTCATTTTGGCAGTTCACAATAATCTTATGTAAAATTCAACTGGTTCCTGGAGTCTGACTGTATGTCATTATTGATACATTTCCTGGGGTCCTCATTCAAATTCACTCAATCAGCCCCTGAAGCAACTCCAAGGATTCCAGATCTCTTTCTCCAGGGCACTCTGTTCTAAAACCAATATTTTTTTTCTCAGAAAATACTTTAGCGGCATACCAAAAGAAACTTTACATCACCACACATGAATTTATAACATAGATGATCACGAGATTTCAATAAGCAATGCAAAGTAATGCTGATGAAAGCAATCAGCTTTCAAACTGTTCAAGTATAGAACACAATGGATCTGTAGCCAGTGGAAAGGTTTCCCCTTGCCTTTCCAAGGTCAATTCAGTTGTCTTCAGATTAGGCATCATGATTATTATTTTCCCATGAGGACAATGAGGAAGGTCTGCATTCCTCATTCCATTATGCAATTCACCTTGACATGTTTTTTACATTTGAAACTGTCCCAAAAAATGTAAAATATGATAGTCTTGTTTCATAGATGTTTTATTTTCAGAACAGCATTAACAGGAACATTAGAGTTTCAGGAAGAGCAATAAAAGTTAAGCTACATTGTGTAATGTGTGTTTTTAAGAACCTGCAAAGAATTAGTTGGAATTTTAAATACACTCAGATGGACTGTAATAATTTTGAATCAGAAGGAGATCACTAAGACTCAAATTTCATATGGGCAAAACTCTACTTTTTCTAACTCAAATGACTCACAAGAGTCAGTAAACCAAGAGAAGAGTAATTTGTGTTTTGCAGGGCTTACAGGGACAACAAACATCTTGTATGTGCATATTCCATGCTCTTGCTTCTTAGGAGAGACATGAAAGCTATCCTCCCAACAGCAATTATTTAGAATCCCATCTTAACCTGCCTCCTTCCTGAGCTGACTGATTTGCAGTAGCAGGGGCCAAGAATGGTGAAAATTTAATGGAAAGGACCATCAGTCATCCCAAGCAGAAGTGTAGGATTAGGAAACTAAGGCAGCTTCATCCTAGGAGATACAGCACCTCTAAAGCAGAGAAGTTTGTGCAAAGACCAGTCCCAAAGGCAACATCACCACATTGTCATAAAATCCTTCTAGTTTTCTGCAGCTCTGCACTCTAATACAGCCAAAGTCAAGACTGAAAAAGATACAACACATTGCTGGCGTACAGGTACTGTTAAACCAGGAGAGGGTCAGGGCTCCAGTGGGTGCAATCGCATCTGAACTTCACCTAATGAGATCTCTGCCCATGACTAGTTTGGCCCACTGGAAAGGAAGCCATTGTAAGATTCAGATGTGAATCCCAAGTTTGATCTTAAACTATGGAATTTGAAAAAAAGCCCCAAATTTAGTAATTAAGGATACTTTATGTTCCATTCCTATAACTTTAAGGGGGTTTCATATTATACAAAACTCTAACTAGTAGCAGCTTGTGGACATTTTTTTCAAACTGGGTCATTTTGCAAGTTTTCCCTTCCTCTATAACACCAGATGAAAACATGCAATTTTAAATACATCCTCTATGCTTTAGAGCAAACTTTATGGCTTTTCCAGCTAGTAGCACAAAGAACCATTTGTAGGATTAAAAAATTAGTATAAATTCTGAGTCTAGCAAGATCATTTGAAAGAAATTATCCTCTTTACCTTATCCTTTATCAAATAATCAAAGTAACTATTGAAGTTAAATCCTTATTAAAATTTATCATATTAAATATATGAGACACAAGTGTCAATAAACACCAAAAATACAGAATGCCTCCAAAACAAAATAACACTCTCCACGTTGAAACTCCTTTACAGAATAATAAAGCATAGAAGAGCTATCAAAATAACCTGCTGTCCTTTCTTCATGTTATATTCACTGATATAACCTGACCTGCTTTTCAGAGAGAAGGAAGCACTGGGGCATTCTGGGGGGGAGCAGGGTGCAAGTAGTTATCCTCATGAACAGACATCAGAGTCCATTTCTCAGTCCTACAGATTTTGAAGCATTAGTGGAAGGGCCAAGGCCACCTTACAGCACTCATCCCTTGGCTGTGCGTCTCTGACCACCCCCCAGAGGACATTCATACTTGAAAGCCCCTCTTTAAGAAGAGCACCCATTGCAACACAGAGGAGATATGGAACTGTATTATCCCTTAGTCTAGTCCAGGATGCTGACAAAAAATGGCATACCCTATTCTCTTTGGGTGGAGCTTCAGGCACACAGAGAAACCTCCATGATGGCCTAAGCACAAAAAATAGAAAGAAAAAGAACACTGATGTGAAAAAATCTGTCCTCCACACACAAACCCATCATAATCTAATGACAAAGCAAAAATGAAAAAAGATGATCTTTGAAGATAACTCACCCATGTCAGAAAGGGAATACAGAAGTATATTTTTCTCAAATAAACATGCATCAGAAGTGAGTTTCTTTCTGACAATATAGAGTTTGCAGCAGAAATACCAATACCAAAATATTCTGATACCTGTACGTTTTCAGTAGGCATACTGGTCTTCTCTTTCCCCTGTATTTTTCTGAAGAGACCGAGATTCTGAGTGATAAGAAGCTGTGCATTATGAAAAATAAAACTGACTGAAGAGGTCTGCCTAAAATAAAGTAGCAGCACAAAGCTGAGCAATCAAAGGCATGAATGCTCACAATGCAGTTCAACCTTTCCAAGGCTAAGATATGAAAGCCTTATTTTAAAAGGAAAAAAAAAAAAAAAAGTACCATCAAAAGCAGACTTGATTAAATTTGTTCACAAAGCTCTTGGAATGATTCTAGCTGGAATCCAAATCTCTAAACTTTTGGCCCAGAAGAGAGAACACCAGTAAACTCATGCTAGCTTTTGCAGCATTTTGCTTGTACAGTCTGATCAGAGTTTAGCTTGTAGGATCCAAACACAGTTGAGCAACATTTGATTATGATTATTTTATTTGATTTTCTGAAGTATTTGCACAATATTCTTGTTACTTTGAAGATACCTCACTTCAAGCTGTTCAGCTTTTATTCAACAAAGCCAAACACAATTTCTTTTTATGAAATACTGTAAATATAGAAAGCTGTAAATTAAGTTGCTTTGGAACAGAGAAAGCAATTTCAAGAAATGTCAAGTGATATATCTAGCTTTGAAATCACTCTCCATGGGAAGGAACAGGACTTTCCCTATGTTCCTGCCACAATGGGTAGCAAAAAGGCTAGTTCAGTTTCAGGCCAGAAAAAAAATAATTATGTGTTTACAATGTAACATATACGAGTAGGTAGAAGAGATACTAAGAGAAACGAGAATTGTGCTTATGACCACAAAACTTAGGTGTTAGCGTAAGTATTAGAAGTACACTCCAAATTTTTAAAGTTATGAATCATTTACTGCAGTACTTATTAGAATACATGCTTTAACTACTCCTTTACCTAAAATAATCACTTACAAGCTTGTGCTATTAGTTACACACCACAGTGGTTTTGGAACTATCTTAATAAAACTAAGTAATTAAATAATTATTCAAGAAAGCACATATATTGTAGTACTGATATGAATGGGTCTGTTAATGATACAAGCTATTCTTGCTTTTAATGTGCCTTTCATACACTGAATGATCCAACCATTTAACTCTAGATAGACCTGAAAGGTATTCTTCTGTATGGGCTGGTAACTATTAAAACCTTACCACGAGCAAACATTTTGGAACAAATATTTCCAAACTGGTTTGCTGAGCAGACCTTGAAGAGTTCCCCAAACAATGGTGATGGGTTACTTGAGTTGAAGCACTTCTACACAAGCAGTTCCAGCTGATCCCTATTATGTCACTGCTGTGTGCTGCAGAGGTTACTTCTTGGCAGCCTGTGTGATTTGCAGCTTTTGCTGCAAGAAAACAACCAGCACTGGAACCTGCTTTTCAGGCTCAGCACATGGGAGCAGGGCCAAGGCAAGGCAGCTTGCTTGGAGGAGGGAGTTGAGATGTTCTATATAGGCTTAAGGGTACAATAGCCTTGGCAAAGCAGTGGAGTCTGAATGGGAATGCACAATGAGAAAACAGGACCTTTGTGGTGGGGTCCTGGCTTTAGGGGTTTGCAGGACAAAGATGGCAAGAAGGGGAGAGAGATGTTAGACTTCCATTTCCCACACACAACCTGCATAAAACAGGAACAACCAGATTTTAAAAAAGCCGTCTGGTAAAAAAAAAAAATACAAGGCCAATTTAAGGGTATATGTAAAAGGTTATTCATTCAAAACATGTTGTAAACCAGTCCTTTAGTGTGCTGGTCAAACTGCTGAAAGGAAAGAGCCCTAGAAAACCTGTAATCTCATTTCCATAAAATTTGAAAAGAAATTTTTATTCTAAGTTTGTTATTACACGCTAGGTAAGTGCAGGTACTTGTACAGTGAATTAAGTGTCTAAAAAATTTGGTAAGAAATTATGCCCAGAAGTTGAAAGTGGTTTCTGAAAATGCAACTTTATGGACCCTAATGTGTATGATTCCACGATCTACTCAGTGAAAAAGTTCCTGTGGGTTTATACTCCCTTCCAATTATCACTAGTATTGTTCATTGTGCTTTCTATCCTTCTTAGGTACAGTTTTGGGGGGCAATATAAAACAGCCAGTCATGCTTTGTAGATTAATAACATGTCTGAAAAATGTATAGATAGGCCTCCATTAACCCAGTGCTCAAAACAATATCGATGTTCACTTTAAGCAGCTGTTGAGTGCAAATCAGTGATAACAGAGCTAGAGCATTGTACTACTCTAGCAGTATATATATATAACCCCAGAAGTTAACTTCTAGTACATTTATGTGTCCTGGTGATCAATACATCTACATAATCACACCTGAAACCTCTAATTGCTCTACTATTACAGCCCCATACCATAGTGCTTGCTTATTGAAATGAAATTATTCCTTAGGACATTACAAGTAAGCATCCCACAAGCACAAGCAGATTTTAATCTCCTTCTACCCAATCTGAACAGAAAAAAAGACACACTATGAAAGATGACAGTGTAAAAACTGGTAGATTTTGATACTCAGACTTCTGATTACAGCCTATGTTCTATCACCCTTTCCCTTCATTTAAAGAAAATTATCTACAGAAGTTTTATTTTTTTCCAAACTCCTGAAATCTAAATAGTGTGTCTCCTGACTAGGTTTTGTTAGTTTTCTGTTAAATTTCTGCCAGAGAGCATTGCTTATTCTTTGATTGAGATTATCAGCACTTTTAGCCAGATCTATTAGCTGGAAGGAGATCTTTCAAGTCCTGAGCAATTTCTCCTCCACAAGCCATCTCCTATTAAGCATAAAACTTGCTGGGATAATTCCAAATTTCCTCTTCATCCCTCTGGGATGTTTCTTAAATCTCTACACCAGGTCCTCAACAAAGGAATGAGCTCTTGGTTTTGGATTCAACAAGAATAAACTGTTTAGTTTCTTAATTACTGGGCTAGGCTCTCTCCAATAGGGACTAAGTTTGGAATTCTTTTCCTGGCTACTTTTTCTAATCAAGAGCCAAGCATTTTCTGCTCCCTGGATGGGCACATAATTCTTTTTGTTTCTTTTGGGCTTCTACTGTCTTTACTTACAGCTCACAATTGCATTATGTTCAGGAATACTGTGCTGAAGGCAGAGATATAACGACACTGCAACAACAGCTACCTAGAGATGACTGTGATAATTATCAGTGCCTTTTTCTTAAGGCACAGGAAATCAGAAGTGCAAAAATAAGATCTGGGAAAGTAATGGATAATAGAACACCAGCAAAGACAACAAATGTTATTTTTATACTCTAGCATTTATAGTCTTCACCAAGACTTTAAGCATTTAATTTGCAGCCTCCAAACTCCACACCAATCAAGCTCAATTTATTCAAGTGCAAATCCCACAGCAACTTTCAGCATTGCATAAAAGTAATTTCCCATACAGAAGCTGCAAGAGACTAGGATCAATTTGGAAATTTAAATACAATCTAGTTCATAAAAATCCTTTCTTCACCAATTCAAATCCTTTTTGCTGGTCCTCTGTCAAAAGTCACTCTATTAGCTGGTACTACAATGGTATTGCCCACTCATCCAAACTGTATACAAGTCGTCTGTACTTTCAAACCAATGAATTTCTTCCAGTCTTGAAGAACTTTTCTAGCCCTTTCTAATGGCCAGTTCTGTAATTGGAGGTGCAGGAGCATATATGACGTTACTTTAAGCTTGCTTTCTCTTCCTGTTCCTACCAAATAGCTCTCCTCTATTCCATATAAACTGTTGAAATAATATAAGCAGTTGAGAACATCTTCCATTCCTAAACACTTGGGTTAGAACAGCTACTGCTCACCAGCAAATCCAAAAAGCATTCCACAGTGAGGTTTTCCTCACTTTAATTATAGACAGAAACAAAATATATTACATATTTTGCTGCCATTGTTTTACATTGTGTGCTACAGGAGAAAGCTGTTAACTATCTTGAACTACCTGTGCATTAGGGATCAGGGTCAGGACATGTCCTCCAGTTTCTGTCATACTTGTAAAATTATTACCATAAGGGATGTCTAATCAGCTTGTTATTTAGTTTCTTTTCTCTTTAGGTGACACCTCATGAAGTCCTACAGACTGGCTTTCTGTCAATAACACACTTTGATTTAAGCTTATCCTAGTAACACAGGATCAAATCTCCCAAGATTTCTGTTATTTTGGAAAACATAATAGCATATGTTGAGAACTGTAGTTACAATTGCCATTTCCTGCTTTTTCAGTTCTCTATTCCAAGGTATCCTCTAGATCCCTGATTCATGGCAGCTTCATAGCACTTGTTCTCCTGCAATTAACTTTGCAGCATAAGCTGCAATGAACCCAGTATCCTTGGTCTGATTCTTGGTCAGCCTCAGTATTCTCAACCATAAGTCCCTCAGGAGTACAGCTCTCCTCTACAGAGCAAAGATCTTCTTTTTAAATGCCAGTGCATTCACTGCCACAATCCAATGCTAGTTTTATGCACTTGCATTTCTACTTCATTTACTTTGGTTTGAGAAACCTTCTCATGCAGAGTTGGCCTTTTCCATATGTTGTCCCACTGACCTTAGAGGATTGTTTTGCCACAATTAAGCAGTACTCTGTAATTGCTGCAGAATTCATCCCTGACCTGTCCACTGCATCCTTTCTCCCCAGCTCCATGTTTTCTTTTATTCCTCACACACCCTGTAAGCTACTGAAATGCCAGCCAGGGGAGAAAAAAGTCAGCAGAAGTATTTCACATATGCTTAGAGCTTCAAATAGGCTACAACATCATGAAACAGTATCCCAAATGATAAGATTTATGGACACTTTTGATTAATTTAGAACAAGATGGGACAGACAAACTGCAATGACATGAAAGCAACCACTAGATAAATCTGAAGCTAAGTGCCTTAACTAGGTAATTTCACATCACTGCTTTTATTTGGTTTAACCAAATCTAAAATAGTATCAGCCAAGAGTGGGAGGACAATAAGAAATTTAGATTCCTTTCTTAAAACCAGATTTTTTTTGCTAATTTCTCTTCTAGAAAGCTTCATGCTTAGAGAAATCAGATTCTTAAAAATGGAAAGAAAAATCTTGTTCCAAGACTCCATCAGTGTACTGTTTTCAAAAAGATCTTGGAGGAGCATGTGTCAGGCACCTGGTTTAGGTAGACTAGAGACGGTGACTGTTCTTTGTCAAAGGAAGACATTTTGACCATCAGAAATTAAAGCATTTCCAAAGTCCTAATAGATTTGCAGCAAGTCAAGGGTTTTTTCCTAGAAAATGAAATGTTTTTGCAAAAACACCCTGTATTTGAAAACTTCATTTTCTATGAAAAACAAATACGACAAAAACCACTTGATCACTTTTGGCTGGACACATGGTGACATGTTATGAATCTATTTCTGAAGGCTTCTGACTCACTGTGTTGCTCCCTTGATCATCGAAACTTTGCAGATATCCACTAACTAATAAATCTAGGCAAAATTTTAAAATACATTCCTTTCAAAAAGGAATTTAAATTCTAGTGTGCTTGGTGCTGCACAAACTTTAACAAAAATACAGCTCCCTTCACAGTCCTACAGTCTCATAATTTGGATAAGATCCTAAGAATACAATTCCCATTTAATTCAATGGTAAGTACATAACTAAAACCCTGTGCAAGGCATTGAACATTTAGCGCAGTATTCACTAAGTAGATCCAGATGATGGGCCAAATCCAGCTCTGATGTAGGTGGGCAAAATGCCATTGAAATCATTTGAGTTGCAACACTAGAGCTGAATTTGACCTTATATTTTTTGAACATGATGCCAAATGACTGCAAAAACAATGTAGTTTTTACTCAAGTGCAAATGAATGCGGTGGTTTCATCCTAGCCCCTGGAGGACATGTATTCAGAGCACAAAAGCATCACACAGTTTGGCACAGCTTGTAACTGCCTTTCCGCAAAGATCCAGGACTAGAGTGTTCAGGGCGTTGCAGGTCATGAGCGAAGGAGGCGAAGCAGGATAGCTGCATGGACATGGCTGCACACTGTTTGCCTCTTGCTAACCTCTTGCCAGCACTCGTTTCCTCATTTTCATCATTCACTTTAATGTTTCAAGAACAACAACAGCAATTTGAATTATTCTGAAGTCTCAGTGGATGTGCATTGTTCCTCCCCAGGGCCTACTGAAAGGCAACTCTATAACTTTGTATTTATGCTGATAGAACTACAAGCTGAATTTGTCTTAGTGTGGCTATTAACACTTGGCCTGTGTAATGTTTTACCTTCAAAGATGTCAAGGGTCTTTTTGAATACAAATTTATGGAAGGCTGTGATAAATGGAACCAGCATTTATAATACTCTTACTTGTTAGCCATTCATATTTTCATATTTAGACTTTGACTTCCAGAATTAGTAAACATAAGGAAATTTTATTAGCTTCCTTGAGAACTATATTTACCCTATGCCTCCAGGGACCTCATTCAGGATATAAATCCAAGCCTTTACATTCTCCTTCAAGTCAGTGGCAACAGCTTTAATGAGCACAAATAAGCACAAGACAGGTAACAATTGAAAAAAAAAAAAAAAAAAAAAAAATCTAGATAGTCCACAAAAAGGCTGGCTGGATTATGAGCTTCAGCAACAAGATAAATAGGAATGCAGTCAAGAAGGGCTCAAAATTCTGACTTAAACCTGTGCCTTCTCACTGCTTCATAAGGATGTTGAGTAAATTTAGCACCAACGTCCCCTGACTGCTGCTTTTCCTGTTTACCTTTTCTGTCTAGAGGTAATAAGAAAAAGCAGAAAGCTTTCCACAGAAAAAGAAAAAAAAAAAGGCACAAAATATAATGTCTGGGGAAAATTTCCACGTTTTCGGGGCGGGGGGGGGAGATTAGTGTCTAATAAGTTGAAAATTCAATAGAGGAAGAAGACGCAAGCCTTCTGTTTTTGTTGGTATTTCATAAGAACAACTTTTGTTCTGCTCTTTGTTCATCTCATTTGTAGTCTTCCAAACTGTACTGTCACCAAAGAAACTTCCCTGAAAGAAATCACAAGGATAACACCCCAGGGCCACAGAATAGCTGGAGAAATAATCTGCAGTAGTACTTGCTCTCTTCTCACATAGAAAATGTGAAAGCTAATTTGTTCCTCACAACCTTCTGCTCCACTCTCCTAGCAGTTTTTATCACCAGTTTAATTCTTCCTTCCAGCATTCTCTGATCCGTCCAAATGAGATATTATAGCAGTGTTGTTTGTTGTGCAGCTGTGTGGATCCCATACTACCCCAACCTGCAGACCACATCTACAAAGCAAGCTAAGAAACTGAAGTAAACCCAAAGCAGGCAGTACCAATGTGAAGTGAGCAGAAGCAACTCTTTGGTCATGTAGCTAGACTATTAAGGAAAAGTTATGAAAAACACAAATGGAAGCTGAGGATTTATCAGGAACTGTTCCAAAAGCAAGTGAAATTAAAGTCTAAATTCATTAAGCCAGATTGACCACCTTGACTTCCTGCTCTTCAGGCTTCTGATTTGGGATTTTTAATTGTAATTAGGAGTACACACCATTCCATGTTTTCCAAGATATTCTAGAAGACAAAGGTTCAGATCTCACAGTTCATGTACACATCTTTCAAAGAATCTACTCAACCAACAGCACGTAATTTTGTTATATCTACATAAACTTCATCCGGTTGCAATGACATCAGAATTACATTCTTCACAAGAACTTTTAAACTGCTGCTGAATAAACATTTTAGATTTATCTTCTGATAGGTGGCAGATATACTTTTTCTTGCCCATTTTACTCCAACAGGTATCAGGAAATAGATACAAAAAACATCATGGAAAACAAGAAATGTATTCCTGTATGAGCCAAAACCTAGACTTTTCAAATAAAAAGATGTGCAACATAGTTCTTTTAAAAACATACTTTACAACCTTCTTTTTCTTTCTCTAACTCATTTTTTTCTTACAGATAGGATGTCTGGAAAACTGTAGTAAACTGGCTTCCAATTCCAGTAAGCCCCCCTAGGAAAGCAGCTTTCAGTTCCAGGAGAAAATTTTTACTTAGTGGCTAAAAGACTTCCAAGTTCATGATCCAGAACAGGCCAAGAGCACTTAAAAGTCAACAACATCATAAATTAGCTAAGTAAAATTAAAGTACTCAAGTATCTGAGGTTGATTTTGGGGATATCAAATCCGAATTTAACTCAGACTTCCAAACCCTATTTTCTTACAGAAATTCTGTCTCAAAAAACAGTTCATTCCAAAATACTACATCCCACAAAACACATCACTGAAACCTTAAACAGGCTTTTGCATTACAAAGGCCAAACTTTTTTTTCTCCTTGACCATTTTTTTGCTAAATCAGACTTCAAATAAAGAGCTTTTCTGGGAGGAATTAAAAGACACTCACAAACTAACCCCATTTTAGATTGACTTTGACATTTCATAAGGAGGCTAGAGCTAAGTCTAGCCAACTTTAGGGTGGAAAACTTGCAACCCAGGATTCTGTGGCACGTAGGACTGGTGGATAGGTCACATTCTTTCCTCCAGCCATACAAATTGATGTCCTAATATGGTGCTAGGTGGCACTATTCTGCAAACAGACTCTTTTTCAAATGTAACTCTTCATTACTAAATATCACTGTACTGTTTGACAAAAATGTGGTGTTAACCCATTATTTGGCAAATCCAGGGCATTAGCTACCTTAGGCCCACAGCCATTTCAACCAGCCTCTTTTGGTTCAGTTCATACATCCAACTTCATGTACTGCTGCTGCTAGAGAGGATATAGGTCTTAAAGTATTGTATAAAAGTGCTTGTGCTTTCTAAGTAGGGTATCATTAAAGTTAAGAAAACCTTTGAAAACATTCAATACAGTATTCATTTGTAAAAGCTCTGTGAGATCTTGTAGAAGAAAGGCTCCAGATCTGTATGAAGAACTATTTAATGAGACAAAATTTTAAATCTTTGCACTGTGCTGTAGGTAATTCAGACTCATGCTGCCCTACTCCCTAATCTGCTGATTGCTGTAAGGATATACAGATGATTCTTTCTTTGCAGTGTACACTTCACACCTTCCTTCTTCCTTTGTAGACATCACTGGTGCATAAGGATCCATGAACAAGAATTCACTGAGACAGAGCACTTATTTCTTTAGGGGACTGAAAGCCAGAAACTTGGACTGCAGTACCAAATGTACCATTAACATCCTGTAACAGCTTAAACCTGTATGCCTCAGTTTCACCTAGAAGAAAATATGTGGCAATATTTTTCCATGCTTATGACATGTCTTGACATAATTAAACTGTGGCATTCAAGTGTCTTTTATTATCCCTTTCATATTTCACAGATAAACAGAGTGTATATAGGCCAGCAGATTTGCTTTCCAAAAAATGTAAAGCAGCAATGAGGGGGAAAAAAATCCCACCTCCCCATCATGTGACCTTACAAAATTTCTTTTTTGTCTTGGTGTTGCAGTCACTTAATGTAGTACCACTTTCAGATGACACTTCTATCTGTAGTCACTTGTAATTCCTATGTCTCCCCAGAATACCCTTGGGGTTATCAATCTCTTGTATTTAGCTCAACTTCTTACTGTAGTCCAAGATTTTTAAAAATAGCAGCACTGGGGACCTCTCATAAGAGAGAAGATATTTTATATTTATTTCTTGCCATCCATTCTTACTGGCAATTTGATGACATTCTGAAAACATTTGGCACTAGGCAAGCAATGTGATTGGGCTAATTAACAATGATGTTCTTAAATACTGCGCTTTATTGAAAAAAATCCTCTAATAACAGACAACCAGTTTTCATGACAGAAAAGCCACAGAACTCTGTAGATATTAAAGCTATATTTTCCCAAGCATTTCAGGTTCAGCTTATGATAATTGGATATCTGTTGAAGCTGCATTCCCAGGTTTAGACTGCCTTTATAAATAGTATAATACACTACAATAGAAAGGTATCAGATTTATCATGAACACATTTCATGGAAAGGAGCTCCCTCTTTATTAACTGCCAAATGAAACAAAGAAATTGTTCATAGTCCGAGGGGGCAGAGTGAGTTTTGTTTCACCCTTTTCCCACCCACCCCCATCTGCCTTTCTAGCTTGTCTGTTTTCTTATATATTCTATCCTGTGGAAGGGCATTTTGCATTCCTCTTCCCTGGTCTCCAATTTGTCCATCTTGCATGAAAGATAACAAGAACGGGCCAGGTAGCAAAGGCAGAGCTTGCTATGGTTAAGACAGCAGAAGAATTAGCGGGCAGTGTGGGAGCAGAGCCATGCCTCCCCTCCGCAGCGCTGCAGCCTGCACAACTTTCCCTCCCTTTTAGCGGGGCAGGTTATGGCCAGGAGGAGGGGCAGCCCCCAAGAGATACACTTTCACACTCCAGTCAATTTGCAGACATCAAACAGCTCCATGGGGTTGTTGTACTAACACTATCCCATTTGTTGTCATCTTAGGCTCTGGAGAAAACTTTTGAGTAATGCTAAGTTTACTTAGCTGCAGAAAGTTTGGTGAACTTCAGTTCATTCTGAGGCCTGTTAACAGCAGGAAAAGTCCAGCCTACAGCTACCGAGGATTCACTGCTTGATGACATTAATAAGATCCAGATCCAAGAGGTAGACACAGCTGTGATCTTGCGTATCCTCTGCCTGCAGGGTGAGTATGCTAAAGCTTTTCAACCCCTTTATAGTGTTCCTGCTCCCCACTCAAGTGCTTAGGGTGAGCGGAAAACAGGAGAAATTAGTGCCCTACTTTTGCATTAGTAAGAATTCGTAAACCTCTGCTGAGCAGATAAAGCTTAGAGAGACTGCTGTGAAGGTACTTCAGCCTGACCAACTTTTTAAACACATACACTTATGAAGACCAGAGAAACAGAAGCTTTTTACAAATAGCAAAACCAGGAGAAGATAAATATATGCATAAGGAGGCTGACAAAGCAGTTTCTTTGATAAAGTCAAGATTCTGGAAATAAAAGCCACAGCAAAAAAGCTGAGGATGCATTAAGCTCCCAACATACTTCATAGAAGTGATTTCTATGTCTACATTGTTATTACACTAAAAATATGTTTTTCATGAACAGACACAGATATTACCACAATGTTTAATGAAATGCCTTTGTATTTTTATGTAATATCAGCATCACAGATGAAAAATATAACAAAAGTATCTGAAGGAGAAAAAGCAATGTGCCTCTTTAGCTTTTTTAGCTTTGTCTTTTCAAAAAATTCTTCCATTTCTAATGTGAGCATTTACATTAAGGGCAACAGTTTGCTTAGTGTCAAGTATCATTTACATATAAGTTATATATGAAGCAACTGCATGCCACAAGCTATTCAGACTAAACAATTTACATTCTCTATTCAGAAAACAGAGAGGGCCCTATTCTGAAAATCATGGCTTGTGGGTAGCCACTGATCACTGGTGGTATTTCTTTGAGCAGAGGTTAGCAGGATTAAGTCCTAATCTGTGCACCTGACATCAAACCATTAAGGAAAATCCACACAGACAACAGATGTTTATCCTGAAGTTTAACAGCGACACACACAAACCACATCAGAGACAACACAAGAGCCCCTTTGAACTGTATTTATTATTGTCAGGAAATACATACCTTTCATCCCATGTAATGGAATATTTTGGCTTATTAAATCTAACTTGAACAGGTGAAACTGTAAGAAATAGTTCAGTTAATAGCTTATTTTTTAAATTCAGATGACACCGCTATAGTTAAAGGGAATATCAACAGAAGGCGCAAAAGGTAAAATGAACAAAGTCGTTAAGAGACCGAAAGATCTATTTGTTACTGCTTTAGACAAGTAGCTTCCAGCAAAATATTTCTTTCATTATTGACAGAGGAAAAACTATTATCACTAGAACCTTTCTAGCCATGGGTTATTTTACTATCCTTATAAAAATGATTAATTATCTAGTTTCAAAATAACTTTCATGGAATACACAGATTTTACTGTATAAAATTTAGATTCAGAAGGAACCATGATGTCTAAATCAGTATATTGTCTGTGTGATTTTTTTTTCTCCCTTCTACAGTACTTGCATTTCCAAAATATGCATTCTAGCAGTTGTCTAATTCAAAGTTGCTGTCCATGCTTGGCCTTGACTTCAATTATGCAAGTTGTGTGCCCATATCGTGCCATAGAGTTGGGATCTCATTTAGGTGGCACATTGTTGACATTGGTAAAAAAAAGCATTGCTTTCAGAATGAAAGCAAAAGAATAAATAAGAATTTGAACATGCAGAAAGTTCAAACGTTGCAGATGGTTCTTATCAAAAGACTGATATCTAGATATAGCTTTATTGGAAAGCTAAATATTTATAAAATAATTTGGGCTTGTATTTAAAGGTCATCTAGTTAAACAAATAAGTAACATTAAATTAGTCATAAAGGTTCTTAAAATATTGGTTTGTGCCATTTACAATTAGCCAGTAGATAGTTGACTCATACTTCTCACATCTGACAAAGTGTTACTTTTTATTTTTAAAGCAATAAAAGGTTTTAAGCTATATGAGGCTACTAATATTTAAATGGGAATTGAGAATAGGCTTTGAGTCATATTTGGCACGATGTCCTACTTTTCTTCCCCGTGGTAAAAATTATTGCTGAATTTCCCATTAACTTTCACAGCAACGTTCTTTGGACACAACCTGATAAATTCTATCCAGATTTATACTCTGGAATCCCAAGCATAGCCAGTGGAGATGCAAACTACAGCCCAGCAGCTATCTGCCAAAAGGTGACATGCTGTGATGTGTCTGTTTGCCATCAGGATACTGCTGTGGTAAAAACTAATATTACAGTTATCCCAAACACCTTTTCAAAGCCACTGCTCTTACTTTGAACATTTAGGCAATGTTTACTTCAGAGAAACACTATTCTGAATGTATGGAGAGTTAATTTGGTCCCTGCAATTTAGCACCTTTGTAGTACAGCATTTGTAATGGAACAGATAAGCAAGTGGTTTCAGAGGAAGGATTTTAATGAGACCAGAGATGCCTTTTTTTTTAAAGGATGGCACCAGTTCTATCTAATTGTTGTAGTACCCACTATTCTTCTGTTGGTGTTGACAAAGGCCATTTCAGCTTTATTTAATACCTTCTTGATTTTTGCTACGGAAAGGGTGATTACACATAGTCCTGCACTGAAATGTTTGCCCATTTGCCAAATGATGTGAAATTAATTAACGAATATATACCAACAAAAGCGTTCCCCTAACTGTAACAAGCCAAGAAACTATACGAAGTCCTTAGCCTGATACAGCAACATTTTACAAAGTAATAATAGTATGGCCCTGGCAAGATTGTACAAACCAGTTTCAATTGCTGTAGAATTATTTTCACTTCGAAACAGTTTATGCTCGGAGTACGTTCAGGTTTAGTTTGCAATGCTGAAATCTAGTACCTACAAAAGATTTCATTTTGATCTAAACTGGCTTCACTTTGGAGGTCATTTTGTTAGTATAAAACAGAATCAATGAATTCTCAATTGTACTTGATTCCTTTTTTCAATTCTGGGCATAGCTCTGCTCCTGAAAAAATTAAATGACAAGGAAATACAACACATGCCCAAATCTTTTTCTGTAGCATATGCGAAATAGTAATATATGGGTTCCAGTTCCTGCTTCAGTGATAGTCCGCAGCAAAATTCCATGGATACAAAACCACATTGCGTCGTATCCTCTTGACACAATATATAACAATATCCAGCAAGCTTAATACTCTACATAATATATTTCAACATCAAAGCCACAATTATTTTTAGACATCTAATTCCCTAAGCCTTTCTGTGTTATTGTAAGGAACTTTGGCCATCACATTTCCCCTCTGCCCTCCCGCCCAAAGTAAGCTCAAATAATATCTGTTGAGAGCTCAGAACTTCCTACAGAGCAGACTGGGAGATTGCCATCAACACCAGCAGCCTACAGAGTTCCTCCCGCTAGTGACAAACAGAAAGAAGCTGAGATTTTCAGTCTGATCCAAACTTAATAGCCTTAAAATATTTGCAAAGGTGACTTTGAATGCCATTGTACTTCACCTATTAATACAAATTTAAATCTACATGAGACAGAAAAATATTCCTGCCTATTAGGGTCATGTCCTTTCAAGGATTTCAGTCCTTCCCTAATTAAAGGAAATTGCAAAACTCCTGCCCACTTCACTGGAAGAAGAATCAGATCCTTTCAGATCTTTACCAGGGACTACACCCTGCTACGCATGGTTTTACATGAGAATCATCCATATCCAAAAGTATTTTTGCAATAGGAATTAACACAAAAAATGAGGCACATAACACAGAATCCAAAGTAGATAGTCAGTACTGTTTTCTCAACCCCTAGCATTTGGCCGTCTTTCTTAGTCCCAACAGGCTAGTTATAATCCACTTCATAGGCTTCAGGATGTAGGAAAGATCCAACAGTCAACAAAATTTAGCTGAAAAAAATAACAAATGTGCAAGTGGAGCAGGGTGTCCTGCTTGCTTCATTAACAAGCCCTAAGCATACATGTGCTCAGCTAAGTGTCACGCACGATCACACTGTAGGACATTGTAGTAACCAAAGCAGCTCTCACTGCAGTTGCTTTCTGTCCTTATCAGACTGTGCTGTGCCTTCTTCCCAGCAAAAATAGTCAAATTCTCCACTTGGGCACACCTTACAAAACACTGAAGTCTTGGTATACAACCATTTCTAACACTTCCATAATTAGCTTGAGCTCTGGCTTGGGGGGTGTTGGGGAAGGAGCAGGAGGAGAGAAAAAGCTCTGTGTTAAATATTGTAAGACTTCCGCTGTTTTATATGTAACATCAGAAAGAGGGAACTTCTGCATAAGGTCGTTCTCATGGTTTTCATTATCACATATAGTTAATCAGAAACACTTCAACCCCAGGCAACCAACACACTGCAAAGAGAATATTAAGAGGATATAAAAGCGTCCTACTCACTTGGAAACTAATTAACTTGCTTAAAAATGAAACAGTTTTTTAAAAAGTACTGTAGTGTCAGGAAGGGCTTGTTGATACCTCAGATTTACTATGTGTGCACACAAATGAAAGCCAATTTTGCTTCTGTTGAAGGTAATGGCAAAAGTCCATCCCCAGTGCAGGCAGATCAGGCCTTTAGCATTAGACTTAAATCTTGAAATAAATAGGATAGCTATATAGTGGGTCAGGTTTTTAAAAAATAGGCTTTATGTGCCTGATGCTAGTTTAAGAGCAATTTAGGTACTTAATTCCAAAATAATAGCCCTGAAAATCCTTCTTCAACAACTTCCTAAACTTTGCAGTGCATCTATTATTGATAATATCTATTTCCAGTTTGGCACAGACTAAACAGCTTCTTTCTCAACTGTTATACTGCTCCCTGTCTAACTTCCCACCTACCCATGGCCAGATACAGCCCAAGACTCTGGGGCCAAGACCCTTCCAACAAGCTGTGGTGATCTACAGTGTAGGTGCCCCATTTTGACATCATCAGCACGAATCTTTCTATGGTCAAGGGAAATCCAAGTCACTGTACTTAATGGAGTTTGGGACACAACTACCTTCTCCCAGGATTTGCTCAGAAGAATTATGGTATAGATTCCACTCTATCATCCACAGGACAAATACCTCAGACATTGATACTCAGAGGTAGATAAGAAGAGCTCTGCATTCAGGGTCACTCTTCCTATTTCTTTTATCAAGCACACATTCTCTGAGCACATCTACTGAACACCAGCTGAAGCAGGATCTGCATAAAATGCAGAAGCAATCCCTTTCATTTAGAAGATGTTTGGAAGAACTGCCTTCCCTTTTACACCAAGAGATCAGAGCACACATGCAGATTATGAAAGAATAAATTTCTGTCTGAGGACATTTGAATTCATGTCCCCTGATGTGCCAAAGCCCTGCAGGTATTGGTTAGTCTGATGACTATGTCAGATAAGGAATTGATGGTTTCAGAGCCTCTTGATGAAGTTGTTCCACTAAACAAACAAACAAAAACCTAAAAATTTATCAAGGTGGAAGACAGCAAGAAGGAGAAAGACTTTTTGCAGTATGACATGCAAAACCCTAGTCTCCTGAACAGACTCCAGAAGCAAGTGAGTGCATCCTTTCTCTTCTGCAGGAGAACTACCTTTCAGCATGAGCGCACATTCCCATCTCTCATGAGATGGCCATGCTCGAGTGTCCCACCCACTTGGCACTCCATGGGGTTTCCAAATTGAGATCCCTCTGAAATACTGAATAAAATACATAAAACATCCAAGAGCAGAACAAAACCCACCTTTGTTCACCACATTTCACCCAGAGTAGTTTGGGTGACTCTAATCAGCTGGTTTGGGTTCCATCCTGAGGTTTTTCTCTGTATGGAATTGATATTCATTCTGGGTACTTTTCCAGGCACCAGATTGATAAGAAGAATGCATCTTCCTTAGGATGTGCTCACCCTCTGCCAATTTCAGTTCTGACCCTACACTGAAAGCTTCCTGGCTAGATCCTATATCTATATGGGAAGCTAATGAAATTCTCAGCAAGTGCCTTAATATGTTACAGGAGTTTCTGAAGAATGGAGGCCCTAATTTGAAATTCTCCCTCGCTGACATGGATTAAAATTAGAATAGGCAAAATTAATAAATATTTCTATTTAAAAAAAAAATCACATCAAATCCTACATTAGAGTATTTTTGGACATAGCATCACAACAATTTAAATAAGGATCTCAAAAACTTAGTACAGAATAGGTCACAAGTCTTTAAAACTGTTACTGATACCTATTGTGTACTGGGATTATTCTGTTGCACTGATTAATAATAGATAGAGCACATTAGAGTGGTTTTATTTACTCAGCTTTCTCTCACATGAAACTAATCCACACATACATTATTGATAAATAATGCACACCTCTCCAGTTCACAGCATCTAAATTATGCAGAATTAGGAACAGCTGACAAACTAATACACATAACTCTTTATCCTAGTAGATATCAGGGTATTTATTGGCAGCATACTTGGTGAATGCAGTTTTGAGTAAAACCTGCAGTTTTATATATAGATGGAGTTTTTCCATAGATGCCACAACGTTTGCCATTCAGATTGATACCACTCTTATTACTCTTTTGCTCTGATAAAATATATTAGAATTAAGTTAAATACATACAGAAGCATCATTTGAAAGCAATAATGCAGCTTTATAAAAATAAAAAGTTCTGCAGTATTTTAGAGTATATTAGCTTGCAAATGTTTCAGTACTGCATTGCACTATAGTTGTTCCCTCAACAATAAATAACCTTCTACCTTCTTTACAAAGCAGTGTTTATTTTCATCTAGGAACTAAACACAACATCGTCAAGCAACATCTCTCAACAGTCATGAAGTATTTAGAACAATATTCACCTGAGAGCATCACCTAGTACAGATTTTCAAAGCAACAATCTTAGGTTACATTTGCATTGGGTTTCCAGGAAGAAGTATGACAAGGCCAAATTCACCTCGTCAGTTCACTTAATTCATGTCTGGAATGAATTTGGGCTATCCTCTATTCAACTGTGTTGAATTAGACTTTGCATCTTCAGCTTTATTTAGATGGAAATAATTACCTGCGAAAAGTTCCACAGAATATTCATTGTTTAATATTACAGTATTACAGAGAAATATGCAAAATTTTGCATAAAGTTCATTATACACTGTATGTTCTGCCCGTTATGACTGGACAGCTTAGGTGAGCAATTCACAGGGCCAATAATGTACATTGTGGGGTTTGGGGCTTTTTTGATCACTGGGGCAATACAAGTACGAGACGAAAGCTTAAAACCCTAAAAGCAAGCCATTCTTCAAATACTGAAATCTAAATCCCATTTTATTATGCTGTCAATGAACTGCCGAGATTCTCCTTTGCGTGTTAACATGATAGCAGACAGATGAGAAGAAATAAAAAGTACTGGCCTGTGAAAGGCAAATCGAAAGGGGAGATTGAAGGGATTTCTCAAGTTACTCAGGTGAGTCTTTAAGCCCCAGCCAGTGACCCAGCCAGTGGTCAGAACGGTGCAGGTTCCATTTGGTTGCTCCACACGCTTAGACAAGGTATCCAACTGTCTGCCCAAAAGGCTGAGAATTTGCAGTTTCTTTGTAAGCTTACTGCACAATAAACAAAAGAAGGGAATTTGATACTAACTAAACAGAGAATGAATAGTCAATAACATTGTATAAACTTTTTCAAGTCACAAATCTTTATGCAGCAGGAGCAACTTTGCATGTTACTGGAGTCTCTTACTGCAAAGATTTCTATTCCCTCCCCTCATTTTTTAAGTGTAAAATGTATTTCTCTAAAATGAAACCCTCACCTGTTGGCAGATAATGACACCGAATCCCTAACTTCTATAACAGAAAGGTAAACCATAGACTAAATAGAAGTGAATGAAGAAAACAGAGAGCACTATGGTTATAGACGTACTTAAATATTCTACAGAACTGCAAAATAATTATATTATTTTTAACATGGGTGGCATAATGTTTAGGAAATACATTATTCCAGTAAAACAAAGTATATTTTTTCCATTGTTGGATCTCAAGTTCTTAAATTTAAAAAAGCATTTAACGTATCACGACCAACATTTTGAATAAAAAATTAAAATATGTAACAAGTCCCATGCTATCATAACTCAACAACCATGAAATGAGGTGACATGTGAAGAAGAAACACAGAGGACAAAATGCAAACAAGGATATTTGTACAACAATTCTGAGTGCACTTAACCAGAGTTTATAGACCTAAACCTGAATACTCTTACAGTGGAAACATTATCGTATGCATCATGGTGTATATTTCTCAGAATGCGTTAGCTGTCAAGTTTAAGTAATACCTTACATGCCCTTTTCAAACTTGCAGAATTAGCTTTATGAAACCCAGCTGCTCGAAATAAACCCTGGACTAGCAGTGCCATCTAGCATCTTTAAAAAAAACCCCAACAACAACAAAATCTCTGTGCACTTACAGAATTGGTAGGTTAGCATTTATTAAGACTATCAATCTTTGTAATAGATCTATGCATCAAGTCGTAACCCTCAAGTGAGCAACAGGACATGTTTTGATAATCAGTGTATTACCAAATATAACATCTGTACACGTCACAAACCATCTGGACAATAAAAGTGTCAGACAAAACTCTTTAGCCTTTGGAAGAGCTGAACTGAGACTGGGAAAAGAGGGCTGCATTTACTCATGCAGTGTTGGGTTATAATACGTGGATAGTGTGAAGCTGCAATAAAGATGGGAAGAAGGAACAGCAAGAGGTTGTCTTCCTTAAGCAATATAAAAAACGCAGAATGCTTTAGATGACCAAAGAAAATATTTGTTTATGCCAGTAAAGAGAAACATCTGCTTTGCATGGCTTAATAAATAAATTCCCCATTCTGATATGTAATAGACTTCTGCTTTGCACAGGTATATATTGACATGTAACAATGCATATGAAATATATTCATTTGCTCCTCTCTATATGGAGTTAAAAGTCTTAAGATTTGCTTAAGTATAACACTGAGCAAAATTTCACCCACTTTTATTGTTTGTTGAACAGAATGAATTGCTTGGCATTGCATAAGACAAAACATGAAAACAAATACTGCCTCTCAGAGCCTACAGTATAGAAGACAGGCTCTGAAATGACAGGATGTACTGGGAAGCCTTGAAACACAGTCATTAATTATCGCCATTGTTAGGAGCAAGCCTTTAGAAAGAACTTGAGTGCAAACAAGGATGGGAGGACCTTAGCATAAGGATCTTAGAGAAAGAGAAGTGAGATGAGTTATTACAAGCTCAGCCACAGCAGCCCCTTGGCACAACAGCGTACAGATAGGCACACACCTTTGCCCATAGCTACGAATCATTTCTATATTGCATAAAACAGAGGAATTAATTATATCATAGGCATGATAATTAGATTATGAATCTTTCAGTTGAAAGCCCCTGAAGAACCATTACATTGTGAAAAATTACTAATGCCTTGGTGACTTCAAACAGATTTCATCTGCCACTGTTTTCCCCTGTTCCTGTGCATTTTTGCATGGACATTCCCTGAGAAAAGTTTCCTTGATCTAGAACTGTAAATTTAAGATACAGCTTGCAATACCCTCGATTATGCTGTTCGTAAAGCAAAATTCTTCCCCCACCACGGCAAAGCTTTCTTGGAATAGAAACAAAAACAGAGTACAAAGATTTAAACAAATACCTCCGGAGCAAAACTAACCCCACTGAGTCTAGATGCCCAGTCACTCAGCTCAGATAACCAATGTGTCCAGTCTATGACACACCACAAGCAAACTTTGTTTCCACAGATACACATACAAAACAAACCAATTAAGAGACAGTTTAATACACTATTCTGCATCTGGCTTACATGTTAAAAATAAATTAAGTTATGTCAGTGTAACTGTTTGGCAGTCACTGTAAAGTCACCTGGAAATATCTCAAAATCATTGCTTTGTTAGCAGCCCCAGTAGGAAAGTGCTATATCTAGATATATATTTAGGTGATTTTCTCTCAGGGGACAAGTGCCTTTTATCAGTCAAAAGACACACTTTATTATTATTATTATCTACTTATTGCAACTGGTATTACATAAAGTTTTGTGACTTTCAACTATGCCACAGCATTCAGCTGAGTTAGATACAAAGACTAAATACATATCCATGATATTCTCATTTTCCATGTCAGGACTTGGACTGTTTGATGTTTATTTTTCCAAAACACTTTTCTTCCTAGAGAGAAATACTACTCTGTAAAAATAGTTATTTTTAAAATACAACATATCTGCAGTACTTTCAAAAAGACCAGCAGGTTTTACATAGAGAAGTGGAAAAGCAAACTGTCAACATTATAGTCTGTTAGAATGTTTTTACCTTTGTAAAAGAATATATAAATGGTGGCAGCATGCCATGCGTTTTCCAGTGCAATCACCCTAACTTTAGACCTACCAACAGAAAGGAACAACATGCACTTTGAAAGAAAATCTAAAGGAAATGTGGGAATGGAGACATGGCAGATGTTTTACAGAGCTCCCTTCTGCCCTTAGTTGCTTATTTTAAGCTTGCTAGAAAGGAAATGCTATGAGGTGGCAACTAAGAGAATGTTTTCTTTTCACACTCTTTTCAACTTTCTGTTTAAATGCAAGTTAGTATCTTACCTTTTTGCTGTGTTCTAATTAAGAAACTTTTATTTTCGCTTCTTATTTGCGTTACAGCAGGCTGGTGTGATTGGGAATTCATCCCCACTGGATGACTCTCTGCTTATAGACCTAGGGAGGCAAGGAACCTTGTACACACTAGTATAGCTATTTATGCAGTTCACATCAGTTTATTCAGAAGACTTATCATATCCCTGCAGAGGTCAGGCCTTGATATGAGAGTGCTCCCATTTATTAAGCATCATCCCTTTAATGCTTAAACAGTAAGCATGTTTCCAAAGGAAACCAGCAGCAGAGAATAAAATACCGGGAAGGGGGAAACACGTTCAAATTAGACACCCCCCCACACACAGCTAACCCACTGGCACAAAACTGATTAGCTGCCTAAGGCCACTGAGAGCATAGGCACAGGATGTTTTCCTAGAGGGAGGAGGGGCTAGCTTGACCTTTTAATTTATAAAGGGAAACCACACACCCAGGTGTTGCAGCTCTGCTCACTAGGAGCAATTAGGACATAATCTGGGTTGTTTATTTTGTTGGGTTCAGAGGTCCACGCTGAAAGATCAAAAAAGACTTATAGTCATTCAGTAAGCTCCATGCATGTGATGTTTTTCAACTGGCTTTTGTGTTGGTACCATCTAGTTATTTGTTTGTTTGGAAAGAAAAAACAGTGTCTTTAAGTAGGAAATCCCACTTGGGCTACAACAAGACAAATCACCCCTTCATGTTAAAGTTGGATTTTAAAGGAAAAGAAACTTAAAAGGAAATATATGCCTGTACAGTGAGCAGCAGCCATTCAGTTAAAGGTGTATTCTTAAAACTGATACAGCCAATCCTTTCTAGATGAATGTGCTTTTATTGAATACTTTGTGACTTAAGGTATATTCTTATAAACAAATTAGTAAAAAGATTGATTTAGTATATTTTAAACCAGTAACAGGCTTCAGAGGCTAGAACAATTCTGCTTGTTATCTGTAGAGAAGTATAAGAGAAAACATAGCCATCAATGAGAACAGGTGCTTTAAGGGACTCTTCTGGGCAACAGTGACATCAATGTCACAGCCAAAGTTGCACAATTACCTCTGCAACTTTCCCAGAACGAAGGAGTCAAGCTTGCATGGCTCTCCTGACACAAACTGTGCCAGCATGGCAAAGAAAGTTGGGCAGTATTTCAAACAAGCAATAAAAAAATGTTTCTCAGGCTGTCAGCACAGAACCAATAGTGAGAGGAACAGAACACGCTGTGGTGTTCCCAACCTCTGGCATCCTGAATCTCTCCGAAGATTTACAGGTGCTGTCTTAAAAGTGCTGCCTATTAGTGTGGTCTCAGGTTTCTTTAAAACAGTCCTGCATTGAAGATGTGCACAGTAGACCCTTTGGCCTTCATACCGGTTCAAGGATAAATCTGACTGCAACAGCTTAAGTTACTTTTTTTTTTTTTTTTTTAATGGAAGTGGAATATAGTACTTAAAGGATGATTGCTTGTGTCATCCACTCAGGAAATGTAGGTCTCCCTGTGGGACAAGACTTATCATGTATTGTATGGATATGCAACTTTTAGCATATTGTAATGTCTTGGACAATCTTCAAGCAAGCAAGAGATTCCTCCCCTCTACTAAAGTGCTTGGTAGTTGATCTGTCATCAACTACCCACAAGAGAGAAAGAGGGTAAAAATAGCCATTCTTCACAACAAATTCCTTTCCAAATCTTTTAGATTCCCTGTCAATGCCTTTTCTGTGGTGACTGTTCTTGCAGCTACAGGGGACCTTGGCCAACAGGATGGCAGGCCAGCCATACAGTGGAAACTCTCTGAAATCTTGAGATTGGCACAGAAAGATGTCAAAACTTGCCAACAGTTACATTACTGCAACGACTAACAACAGGCTGGGATAGCGCAATCTGGTCACTACCCTTGCAAAGACTTGTATGCAACCTCAAATTAGCATACTGGTAGCCTGATCCAGAAAACACCGATATTAAAGGAGACCTTTTTCCAGCTGATGTGACAGATCTTTGGCTCAGGAATTGTAAACAGCCTTGTTTGTGTTAGTATGGTTTCTTTCAATGTGTGAACTTAAATCATGAAGGTTATGATAGCAGCACCTACCTAGGACATGTTGGGATAGAGCAGCCAAAAGCATTAGAAAGGAATTAATACAGGGTGCTTTTTTTCTTGAAATATTCTGCTTATTTCTAATATTTGCTGACATTTAATCTTACATCAACAAGAAACTTTAAATGAAGACAAACTGGCTGTTTGGTCTTGTCTTCACTATTTAGAAATTTCCTCTCTAAGGTTTTCATGGAAAGAAAATAAAAACCAAGTCTAATATCTCAAGCTTCCAGAACAACCCATAAGCCTAGACATGTCCATTTCTTTTCTTTTTTTTTTTCCACAAATATGAAGCAAGTATGTTTTTCTAACGGAAATGGCATATGAAAAATTTGGCACTGTAAGATCTGATTCACTGCAGCGTCTTCTTTTTCCATTCCATTTGGACTAACTCAAAGACCAGTGATGTAGAAATGTCAGCCCTTATTTTATATGACATTAATATTTTCCACAGCTTTGATACTCTAAGACAAAAATTACGACAGAATCAGTTCTGCTATCTTTAGCTCCAGTAAAGAAAAACTACAGCATTCTATAAGATTCAAAACTCATTTTTCTTTCATCAGAGCTAAAAGCTAATTTGCCACGGCACAAACAGCAAAGAGAGAGAAAATCTGTTTCTGAATGCATCTGTTGGTTACGAACATAAATTAAGATGAGGTTTTGTTCTTTTTAACTGATGGAAAAGTTTAAAATATCAAAAATACAGTAAGAGCAGAAAATAAAATATAGAAGTTTCAACATTTCATCCAAAAGTAAATTTCCTGAACTCAGACACCAATTCCTTCACTTTTCTGTAACTGGAACATGTTTTCATTGTTTCAGTTTTGATTTTTTGGGAGGTATGGCTATTGTACAGATTCGTGAATTTCTAGTCCATAAGCCAGTGGATGTCATACTCGGAGCTTGTTCCTCCTCACAGTGTTGACTAGAATCCACTGTTGGAAGCTTCTGGAAAGTTACTTTTAACCACAAGTTATTGTACTAGCTGCAGGAATTCTATGGAAGAAAGATACAGGAAAGAGGAGCTTTCTGTAGCATACATTAGAACACAAGATGGATCTGATAGCCATAATAGTTATTCCTGGCTCTATTGTTTATGAAAAAAATAGAATCTTTATCAATAATGGATGTAAATTTTATTCCATATTTTAAAGAGAGCCTACCATGTACAAAGCTACAGAGCTACAAAGCTGGTAGTAATTTAAAAAGAAAGGCAAGATGTAACTGAGAAATAGAGAAGCAAGTTCAATGGTTTATTTCTTAAAATTTTAAACTACATCAGATGAGCAAAATAGCAAATGAGCAAATAAGTGGATGAGCAAAATCCTATTTTGTCAGCTATTTTACAATCCAAAGTGAGTGGGCACTACATGGGAAGAAAGAATTTGCTGCATAGATGGAGTAGCAGACTCGGATTCGGAAGATTTGGCTCTTACCTCTGTTCTCGGTTGCCTTCTGGGTTGCCTTCAGCAAGTCACTTCACAGCTTGTACCTCAGTTTTGTAGTATGTAATGTGGATTTCCTCTGAAAAGCATTCTGAGATGTCTTGTAATGCTCTCATAGTTAGATTATATTGTTTTATATTTTACTGTGATCTTATCCTTTTTGAAGGCAAAATATAGTTTTGGGCACGTGGGATATAATTTAACCCATGGCACTACCCTTGGGCAAATAATGTTAACCCAGGGCTATCTGCAGTATCCAAAATGGGATTTAAGGTAGACTTAAGCATCTAATCAACTGAACTTTTGAAAACCTTTGCTCAGAGATTGTTTAAAGTTCATAAGGGCTGCAGGCTTCCAAAAAAGGTGCACTGGAACCTACATATCAACTTCTAGTGTGTAAAAAAGCACCTAAGCACCTAAAACTGGACAGGACCAACCAACTCTGCACACTAGTGCATACTTTATGTCATGGTGTAAGCACACGTTCTGCTGGAATCCTGAAACTAAATGTGCTTGTTTCCATGAGAGATTCAATCCAGTGGCTGTTAACAATCATACCTGTGAGAAGAGAGACTTGAAGTTCAGTGCCTGCTTGAACTGCCTCTTATTTATTTTGCATTAGGCAGTCATAAAATGCATAAACATACCATGGAGCAATGACTGGAACCTACATCTTTATTTTAAGAGGAAAGCTTTAACCCTGGGTCACAGCTGGTGTTTTTCTGAACACAACTGCATGCAAAGTGGGAAAATGACATTATAATTGAGTAATAAGAAGATAATTTCACCTAACATGGCTCAAGCACTTTGTTGGACTAGAGATGTGCACCTAAATCCTCTTCAGGCAGAGGGATCTGAACCAAAAAGTCCCATCGCATTAGTAAGAACCTGTGGATGAAAAGCAATCGTGACTTGTGCTTTCACCTCTGTTTCAAAGTACTGATTCTTACTTCACTTGAAGAAAGAAGATTTACCTGAAGTGTGTGTCTATAAATTCAAAGGAGAAGGCGGCATCATCCTCTAGTATGGAAACAGCACCTAGGTCTCCAACAGAGTGGTAACAAGGTCAGAATGTTTTCTTCTAGATAGAGACAACAGTCTAGATGCAACAGGCTGTAGCTTCTTCTAGAGGAGCCAAGCATCTGATACTGACGAACTGCGATGATGAACATCATGGTGCCGAAATCCTTTATTACGAGCAGATGCTCATGGTGGTTATACTGCACAAAAACAGGAACTCACTTGTAGACATGATGATGCCTCTAGACACCCAGCAACTTTTGGTGGTTCTTACTGTGTTTCAGTTCAGATTTCAACTTTTTAACTGACACATTTTCTCATAAAAATATGTAGGAAGATTGATTTAGATATCTTGCACTTACCAGTAAGAAATTACATTCTGACAGTCACATAAAGGCATAAACAGTAACTAATCTGACATGAGTCAAACACTGTCCATGTCTAGTTGAGGTCCTTAGTACCTTGATCCACTGTCATATTTATTACAGCTAATTTCAATAATGTTGCAAAAACCTGTCGGGGGAAGGGGTCGAGAGTGAGGGTGTCTGTATGCACACACATTTCTGAAGAGGTTGATCCAGTCAGGATTTGCGGCAGTATAAACTACAACTTTCTGAGTTTTTATTATTGAATAATTTATTTGAATGCCGACTATCTGAGGATATGATCCTTGATACAGTTCCCTGTTTTTCACATCTTTTATCTATTCAGAAAATACCACAAAATCTGGCTCAATAAAAGACAAAGACAAGACTACTTCAAACTGATGGAGTATTTACAGTTAAATTTTTGACACAATTAACATGGTTAAATTTTTGACACAATTTAAAACCAGCAGGAGCTTTACAAGTAAACAGGCTGCAGAATTGGTCTAGGACCATTTACAGGACCTGGATTGTTATTGTAGCCTTGAGTAAGAGTGACAAATAAACAGCATCATGACAGAAGAAGCCCTTCTGAGTCAGCTAGCCTCTTGTGACTTTTTTCCCCCTTTCCATGAAGGTTGATAATATCACCAGCAAAAGATTCTTTCCTCTAACTCAGCACCAGAGGGTAAAAGGAACTTAGTCTACCTATTCTTTGCTACCACCATCCCCAGCTAAATACCTTGGTGCACCAAGCACATGCACGCATAGCTCCTACTTACTGCTGCTATAGCAGACCAATGTCCAAGACAGCAGAACAAGGGTAGCTGAAGAGGTCCTCTTTTTCTCGGCTGTAAGGATGCATTCTTCAGACTAATTGGTTACAAATGTTCACTTAACAAGCAAAGTTATTCATATGTTACAGTAATGGAATAGTGAGTCTTGAAGACTTTAAATGTTGTTCACTTGTCTTTCTAAATCAAAATCACCCAGCAATTATTATGGGAAAAAAAAAACAGTATGTAAAGCAAATGTCATTTTTAATCTAGGGGAAATTTGTATCCCAGAATTTAATGGATTGTTAGCATTCTTTTCTTTTCTTTTTTTTTTTTTTTTTTTTTTTAACCAGAAAGCAAATCCTTTATATGAATGCATGCCATAGCTAAAAAACCCCAAGGATTAGAAATAGAAGTAGAAGCCTTTTGCTGCTATGTTATTGATTTTTTTACTTAGATATGATCAAATAGTTGTACTGTCTGACAGGTATTCAGTGCACTGTGTTAAACAATCTGCTAAATAAAACTCCTAGGGGATGTGCACACATGACACAAATATATTACACTGGAAAAAATACAGGAAGAATAAAAAAAATCAGCGTGCACTGAATGAGCATTAATTACTGTCTTCCTTAGTCTACACTGGAAATTTCCAGGGAATTTCTAGAATTGCCACGCCCTGATGTATTTTCCGCAGTTTGGTCAGTGCAGGAAAACCACATAGAATCTGTTGAAGTCAGCTGCCCAGAATCAACTGAAATTTGAGTCCTGTTTATTCTCTAAGTTTTGCAGAATCAGAGTTTTAGAGAGAGAGGATCCTCATAAAAAGAAATGGAAAATAAATTATTGTGAAAGGATGAGAGAGCTTGCTCTGTTCTTGCTTATGCTGTAGTTTCTCAGGAGATGTCAGTTAGTAATGCAACCATTTTGTTAGGCTTTTAATCAAGAGCTATCTGTTTTCTTCAAAATCATGAAAATTATAAAAAAGAATCCAGCAATCATCTAAACTGAACCCTACACCAGATCAGGTCCACCTAGAACAACCCAACAAATTTCTTTCTAACTTACTTTTGAAACTTCCCATGAAAAACCTCATACAACTTACTGGTTCCTTGTAATACTCACCAAAAACACCTAACATTGTGTCCATAATAATGACCTTCTCCTGAGAGGATACGTAACATCTACTTTGGTACCATTCTTTCCAGTTATGAAAATGTTAGTATCTTTCAGACTTGAAGAAGTACCATGCAAAAATAGCTTTTTATTCCCACATTTTGGGTAGTTTTTAATTCCTTAAAAATCTTGATAATCTCAGTCCTGATACCCAGATTTCTACAAGGAGAATTCCACACTTAAGGAACTTCTTATAAGCCAGCTGAAAGTCTGAGTAGAAAAAGTCGAATAAACCTCCCCTAAGAGTACTTAAACACACATGTAGCTCTGAACATATGTGCTGTCATATTGAATTTATTGGAATATGCAGGTGCTTAAGCACAGGCGTAAGAAATTGTCTAGACGGCTGCCAAAGGGTTTATATTTCTGTAGGGCCAAGCCCACCTTTGCTTGAAGATTGCTAATAGATTAGAGGGTCTTAATTATGGATAGTGTTTTCTATGTCATGAGTTGGTGAGTTGACTTGCGTTTATTTCCCTGACATTAATCTCAGTAATTATCTCTTCACAGATATGACTTGCACATTTGCTTCTGTTGTAGAGGACAATACTTCTTTCATATTAGCTGATACTGATTTACTTTTGTTAGAGATACAGGCTGGACATAGTCATTCCTGGTGGCAGGCTGCTCCCTACTCCCAATTCTATTCAGTGTTCAGAAAGGAGATCTACATGTGTCAGCCATCAGTCAAAAAAACGGGGAGATGACAGCCCAGTCTTCACTTCTCTGCAGATGCTCCATGTCGGGAATAGGATAGGCAATTTTCAGGGTCCACAATACAGTGGATTTCTGAACAGATCTTCAAGGCCAAGTATTCATTTTGGAGGATGTATGGCTTCTCCCTAGCTCCGATTTAAGGATACTAAGCAATTGCAAGAGAATGGAAAGAAATTTCTTCTGAAGGCCGCCAGGGAGCAACTTGTCCAGTGGAGCTGTGCAAAAGTTCCCAGTCTTAGACTTCTGGAGGAGCACCTTTTACTGCAAACTGTAGAGTAAAAAGAGCTTTATTTCCCTCACACCCCTCTCCTCAAAGAGCTGACGTGTGGTGGCTTATCTGATGGTGTGATTTGTTGACAAATTTGAATGCACGTCCATAGGGAACCAGGACTAGAAAGACTGTTTGGTCATTAAATTGTATGATCTGAGTTAATACATTATTTGTAAATGATTTTAAAATTTTTTCTCACTAATTGCCATTCAATAACCAAGAATCTAACTAGCTGTCTCTCATACCTAGAGTTTTTTGTAGGGAGGGTTCATCTGCCACTTTACTAACTAACTAGCTAACTAACTAGCTAACTAAATAAATAAATAAATAATAGAATTGTTAATTAATTGAAGAGTTTTCTGCCTTTTGGTGCATGCCTGACACAGGCACCAACAAGTGAAGCTGACCTGGGGCAGAATGAAGCAAGGGTCACCACTGCTTTTTTAAATCACTTTTACAACAGACTCACAGAAGTTCAGAAGACATTAAAAGCACTAGCGTTGAATGCCTCAGAAATTAAGCAAATATTTTTACTGCTCCATCATCTGTGGATATTGTAGGTCGGCCTATCTATTCAGTCCTTCCATATGCTCTCCTCTGCTTAGACAGCTTTTTGTATTAAGTAGTGCTTTCCCACAGAGAACAGTCAACATTTGCCACAAATAAGTAACCGGCTCTTTGTTGTTTCTACTTGTATCATTCAGATACACAGGAAGGGCTCCAAGAAGATATTCTTTCCCCACTAATCACGTGAATAGGATAAGTTGGTGATTCAGGGCTGGAAGGAATACCAGAGACAAAGCAGCATGACAAGCAGAGCAGAAAAGAAAGAAATGGACGTGTCCTTCCTTCTTTGGCTTCCTCCCTCCATTCTTTGGGTGCAGGAAGTTCTTGTATGCTTTTAAAAACTGCTCAGAATGAGCTTATACCATATACGCAGGCTTCTACTGCTTGTTATGATCAGTAATGTCTCTTGGTTTGGCAAATTCCAGCCTCGTTTAGGGGGTACGTATCCCTGAGCTCCACTGAAAAAAACTGCAGCAGTTTTTTTAGTATTTAGAAATATCCAAGGAAGGTATTTTACCAATTATTGGCATGCAAAAACAATGTGTGACATTTTCAAAGTTCCTTGCTTTTAACTACATGTAGGATACATGAAATGTGATGTCAAGTTTACTGAATCCGGTATTTAGGAGATAATCATTATCATCAGTAACTTGCAACATGGTTAAAATCCACAGTAATTTGGATCTGTGTGGCCAGTTGTTACCCATATGCTTTAAAGAAAAATAATCTCTTTAAGCCTTGCAGAATGGATGACTGCTCTTCAGAGAGTTGCTTAAATCTTTAACATGCTGTAAACATTTCAAATAATGCTAGAAAGAAGATACCACATTGTTATCCTTTGTCTCTGTGTTTTGATCTTAATAAAAAGCTAAACAATCTGCTAATAAATATAGAACTAATTAAGCTGCATTTCCACAACCATAATCAGCAGCTGGAGAGTACCCTATAACAGAAGAAAATATTCTTTAAAAAGATCACAACTCAGCAATAAGCTGACTTTGAGGGACTCGTTCTTTGAAACAGAGCCTAGAACAGCAGTAGAGCCTGGCTGTTCTTTCTGATATCCAGGACTACATAAGAAGGGTGTATCTAGCCAGGCAATTATATCTGAGTCATGGTGTTCTTACTAATAACACTAAGGGTACTACTATGCCCTAAGCTATTAAGTGCTTAGGAAAAAATCCCATATATCTGAGCTGACTCCACATTTGCTTTTTGTCTTCACGGTATCTTCGATGAGACATGTTTGTCACATGTATGTGGAAAGGTATGGTCTTAGGAAAGGTGGTGTCCAGCCCTGCACAGCACTTCTGAGGAAACGCAGGTGGAACGTACCCTGCAAGAGATGCTGTGCTACAAACCTCCCACCCAGATGATGCCATGCTTGGGAAGGCTGATAGGCGCCCAGCCTGGCTTGCAGCAGCTCCGGCACTGCCCGCTCAGCGGGAGGCATGGGGAGCTGTCCCTTGCTTCCCAGCCCTGCCCCACACTTCTCTGCAAGCAAAGGGCTCACTTCCATCACCCTTCCTCACGCTGAGAGGTGCTTGCTCACAGAAGTCATTCCAGTGACTGCTACAAATTAACTGACAAAGAAGAGGAAATGTGTGAGCTCCCCCTGCAATGTGAGAGCTATTAACCAGCTCAGAAGGAGCCCAGCTGGCTACCCTGGTTGCCTGTGGTGAGGCAAGCATGTTCAGCTGTTGGGCTGATGTTCCTAGCTGTCAGCTCTGTTTAAAATAGCTCCACAAGCAATGCCTAGAAGTGACTTCTTCACTCCCTTCCAGTACTACTCAAGAAGGATGGAGCCTAGCAGAGCTGCAGAGTTTTGGTTTGGCTTTGTTGCCTTTCTAAAAGAGATCTTGGTTGGGTCCAGGAAGAGTACCGGATAGTTAGCACCTTTCAGGGTACACACCCTTGTTCATAAAAAAACTTGTATAACTTTTTTCGTTTTGTCTCAGTTACGTCCCACACAAAGACCTCTTCCAGAAAAATTGAGAGAATTTTTCAATTTTGAATTGAATACAATTCAAAGTACAAAGATGACACTGAAGTACCAAATTATCTCTATTTCTGGAAAGTTTCCTCCAGCAAATCGGAGCTTCAATGTCACAAATGAGCCAACACCTTGTTTCAGCTGAATGTTTGGATCCTGGGAATGATTAGTGAATATGTTTATAGTGTATCTTCAGAAGAAGTTGTATAAACAGTTAGAATAACCTGGGGGGCGGGGATTCATTACCATCAGCATTATCCTTTAGAGGGAAAACTCACAGGTGCATAGGTTTATGTGGTGTGGGGGTGTATCAGAATGCACAGAGTATTTCCTCAGAGTCCTTGTAGGTTTCTCCATCGAAAATGTAGGCTTACATGAGGTTGAGTGGGGGAAAAAAAGAAAGAATCTGCAAAGGCCTGACTGACATTTGCCTCTTCCTGGTGGTTTCTGACAGTTTTGTTCTCAATCAGTCATATTTATAGGATTATTTAAGTGGCCTACACTCATGGTAGTTCTGTACGAGATGAGAAAGAAAAACAAATCCTCTAAGATTAAAGTAATTCCTTGAAAATATTGCCTTTTAAATTATGTTTGTGCCGCAGAGTATGCAAAACTGGCTGCCAGCAGACCATTACTAAACACGGTCAGTGTCCAACCCACGCACATAGCTATTTATGGCACTGCAGCTCAATGTCTGGGGGTCTGTAGTCTCCTCTAGCTGACCTCCATAGAATGCATTTTTTTACTTATTTCTTCTTAATAGCTGTATTTATCAAACAAAAATTGTACAGATATTTTCAAATGTCATACATCTCTTTGTAATTTCTTTGTCAGACATAGCATAACTATAAACATATTCTAAGAGAATAGCCATAATTAGCATTTTAAGAAGAATAAACAATTTGCTTAATTGTCTGCTTGAAGCACAGCATTCAGACAGTTTTGCCAATACATCCATGAGAGAGAAACACATACTACTAATTTAAGTAATGGGGCAAATCCTGCCTGGTCCCTCAATTTATATGTCTGTTCACATGAAGATGACGTGTCTGGATGACCTGTGCAGTCATAAGAGCTGCCATATTTTGATTCTGTTTCTTAAAAGAAAAACATAAAACAATGTATATTCCAGCTAATCATTATTTAACACCCATGGCAGTACTAGCCCAGCCCACTCTTCATTATTCCACCAGATCTCACAGAGTGAGTACTGTCTTACTCCTCCTGAGGACTAGCCTCAGCCTGGGCAGGACACTTGGCCATTCTCACTAGTGACTCTGTAGGCTGGGTGGAACCAGCTCTGGCTGAACTACATTTTCGTTATCTCAGACTCATTTTGCGCATGTCTGTTGTTATGTCTGACCTAGAAATGCAAGTGGTTTTGAAATAAAAAAGAAATGCTGAAACAAGCATTTTATTAACCTCTACTAAACTCTGCGCGAGTTCTTCTCCAGTTTTGGATACTTAGTTGGAAAGGAGTGTGCACAGAGGAGCCAAGGAGTATGCTCCACACACTACCAAATCCTACTACAGGCAGCTAAAATAGTATTCTGACTCTATATGTCTTATTCCAGCTTCATACACACAGATGAGTTACACCACCTTCAGTCTTGATCTTTGACAACTTAAGGGCTTATTTTATACCTCATTCTATACATAAAATTAGAATAATATTAGTATTTTGACAATTTTAAAATGACATGGAAGTACATGAAATTATGAAGAATAGAGATAAATACAATGATAGTGATTTTGCAGATTTCTCAGAACAACTGTAATGATGATTTTTTTTCTCAAGCTTTAAGACATGCTTTATTCAGATAAAACGCAATGGCCTTCAGTCCCTGTTGTTGGTGGGCATGAACTACTCCACAGCGTAAAGATTTCAGCAAGTAGCGCTGTATCTCAGATCAAACAGATTGTCTCATTGCTAGCTGGTGATTGTGAACACTGTATGCCACTGCCTTTTCTTTATAACCAAGATTAGTGTTTTGCAACACTACCAAGTTCTGCAGTTCGAAACTGACATATAGACAGAGGCATCTGGGCCATCACTGGCATTTGGCATTCCTCGCCTCATTTCTGGCAGAGCTGCCTCTCTGGCAGTGACATTCCTGGCCCAAATCTCTCTCAATGAAATCAGTGGCAAATTTCCCAATGCCTTTAATAAGAACAGAATTGGGTCCCATGACTGGAAGATGCATGTGCATCTCCCATCATACTGTAAGCAGCAAATGGTCATGATTGCTATCTAACAATCCAAACTGAGGGGCTGGTGACATCTGAGGGTGAGTTGATTATATTAACACTCAAAGGCATAGACAGAACTTATTTACAACACCAGGAAAGATAATGCCTTGCCCAAGGGAAATCATACAAGGCAAAATCTAGTCCAACTATCTTAAAATATTCCGTCTCTGATTCAAGTCATCTACTTAACAAGAAAAAAAAAACAACCAAAACACAAACAAAAAAATGCCAAGACATCCCTCCTTGATGATCAAACGACAAAAACATGACCTAAGCTACTGCTACAAGTATAAAAAAAAATATTTTGTTTAGACCATTTTCATTAAAATTCACCTGTACAACTTATTTCCCTGAACATTCTTTGGAAAGAAAACAGCTGAAAAGAAAATTCTGAAAATATATTTTCTACTTTTTGCACATTTTTTAGAAAGGGTTTTCTTTATTTCATTCTGGATGGGTCAATGTAATTCAGCATTTATAAAACCGCAGCGCAGGAAACTTCACAGAATCTTAGAGCGCTAAAAGGCAAAACAGAAACACTGTTTTAGAAGCAGCAGGTACCATTTCTAGTCTAGGACCTGTACTGAAGGCAGCTGCTTTTCAAGTTTAGCAATGGAACAATTAATAAAGGAACCCATTAAGGTCTGATTGTTGCTGCTAAAAAGGAAGGTTGAATTTCAGTCCTTTGAAGTAACTGAGAATGATTCAGGCCTCATTACAGAGATATAATCTACATTCATACATTTATGTTAGTGATTCAAATCTATTGGGACAGATTGAATTCCGTTAAATAGTGCATCTTTCCTGTGGAACTTTTCTCAGGCTTTCTCAGGCTAACCTAAGAGGTGACTTGACAATACAAAGTAATGGGGTATTTAGGGATTCAACTGTGCTATAAAAGAAAGGGTATACAGAAGGTAGAAAAAAGAATGAGATATAATCTAAAAAGCTATGTCAGCTTTTCATTTGGACTCTGTTTTGTAAATGCCCTCCCTGTCATCACACGGGATAGAAAAGGACTCTATGCGTTGTAGGACTTTTAAGTACTGCACTGAAAATTGCACCTGCCAGAAGCAGATTTAATATGAAATTCTGGATATGTGGCTTTGTTCTTAACCAGCAGATCTTAAAAACAACATACAACCAATCACAAGCTAGAAATAGGTCTAAGCAGAGCTCTTCTTGAGTAAACTCAAGACAGTACCTATTTTTTTAACGAGCAGGGCTTAAATATATCAGCTTGACCCACAAGCTACTATTTTCTCCTGCCACCAGAGATCCTAAAATGCTGATTCGTATTCCAGTATTTTACAGGAAAAAGAGAAAAAAATGAAAAAATCTTCAAATGTATAATTTTAACACATTATAGTCATTATTTACGATTTCAGTTGTTGGAATTAAAAGAACTTCCATTTTAGAAATAACATGTTGTACCCTTCATGACCTGGACACCAAGCAAACACTGACATCAGCCTTGTAGCTCACATACATGTAAGCTGTCAGGCATTCACCAAAAAGTAGGCTTTTGCTTTTCATTTTGGTTTTATTTCTTTTATTTATTAGTTGCCACAAAAGGAAAGCCTAGATCAGATTCACAAAAATTTTTCTGAAATGCTTTGCACTCGGTGCAAATACATGCAGAATAAATACTCTGAAGTACCATAAACAACATCATAAAACATATCGATTCTAACATTAAACGGTTTCATTTTTAAGGCTGTTTAAATGCCACCCCCATAAGCTGAACACATAAATTTAGGAGCCAATTCTCTCCAGAATAAACACCATAATTGGAGATAAAAATTTCTAATTTCTGTTGTGAAGTTAACAATATATTTAACATCCTAATCTAATGAATCAGTCTAATTTTAGAACTATTTGTTCTTTTCTGCATTTTCTGTTGCTTAAATTAAGATTTACTCCAAATGCCAAATGTAATTGCATAGGCGGTTTTCCATTGCATTCCATTGATCTGTGTTATTAAAGTGCCTCTATTTCAGAAAAGTTCTGGGTTTACATATAGAGCTACTCACTGTGTTTCGGTACTGCTTCACTTCTCCGCTACTCCATTCTCTTAGTAAATGTTCCACGTACTTGCATTCCAAAACAGTTATTTTACAATACTAAACACTGAACCAAAATATAATGTCTTGCATGGTGCCCATATCCTGTCAGTCCCTGATCCCTTATTCTGGTGTTAAAAGATAGTAACATCATATGGAAGATGCCTGTTAATTACTCAGAAATTTGACAGTTCAGTGATGGGCTAGAAATATGAATCTGTCATAACTTTCAGTATGTGAAATGACAAATCCATTAGCAGGGATGGAATCAGAGGAAAAACCAACAACATATGCCCCTCCAGGAAAATAATAGCTTGAAAAATCTCTTTAAAATAGCCTTGAAAATGGAAAATTTGTTTCTTTCTGGCAAAGGAAACTGCATTAGTTTAAAAAAAAAAAGACAGCAAAATATTCAGACAGATTTTATGGGGAAACCTTTGCAATCCCAATAAAGCCCCTTTTGCTTTGAAGTCAGATGCGTGATTCAGTAAATGACTCATGTTAGCAATTAGAAAATGGTCATTTAGGGCCCTGATTTCTTTTGAGACAAGGAGGGTGAGGGTGGGGAAAGAGACACAATAAATCGTGAGAGGCTTAAAAGGAAGAGCAGGCTAAAGTGTGAACTTTTTATTTCAGCAACGGAAGCGAGAAATCAGTGATTCATTAAAGGAGGGAGAAAGACCTCCATGGAAGCTGGCAAAGACGAAGGAAAAGGAGCTAATTATGCCTCTTCCCTTTTTACTCTGACCAGCATATAATCTGCTTTTCCAGGGTCTGCCTGCAGTATATACTTCTTTCCAACCTCTCCACCCAACCCCTCCTCCAGAGGGGGGGCGGGGAGGGGGAGATCTAGCAGGCAACAAGTTCCAGGTGGCTTTCTCAAGCACTTCACTGCCAACAAAATAAAATAAAATCCTCCGCTAGAAAACAAGTTTCTTGGGGGGGGGGGGGGGGGGGGGGGCTGTGTGTGAAGGGGGAGGGAAGCCTCCCTAGAGGGGATTGGTTCAGCCTGGAAGACAGGGAAATTAGTAAAGCATGAGTCTCCAAGCCATGCTGGTGGCCGGCGCTCCGAAGAGAAGAACGCTTTAGGAGCAATTAGCAGCGAGCCGACGGCGGCGGCTGCTGCTGCCGCTGCAGCCCGGGAGGAAGCGAGGGCAGCTCCCGAGGCTCCCTCCGCAGCAGGCACCGCTCGCTCCAGCTGCAAAAGGGTTTCAGATGTCCCACCGCTGCTTGACCCCCTGCAAATAAGGGTTGACCACCAGAGGCACATCCCACCTCTGACTTGTAATCGCTGACATTTAGGCTACAGCTTCCAACCTGTTTACAACCACAGGGGGAGGGAAAGGAAAGGAAGGGGGAAGGGGGGCGGTGGGGGGGCGACAAGTTAGGATTTTTCCCTCTCTCTCCTTCTGGATGGTTGTTTTTTGGTTTTTGGGGTTTTTTTTTAAATACTGTTCCGGAGAATTCAAAGCAAAACAAAGAAACTGCCTCCTCTGGGGTTGTCAGTGAGAAAGGACGAGTTGTGCAACTGGCTTGGGATTTGCAAGGGGGTGGGGATCAGAAGAAGGTGCAAAGCCACAAAGTGTGAGTGTATGTGTGTGTGTAAAGGGGTATGTGTGAAAAATCCCTTCCAGCATCCCTTTCCGCTGGTTATTATTTAGTTTTGTTGTTGTTCACTTTGCTGTCATCTATTTTTCAGACCTTTCTGCATCTAAGATGGTGAAGAAAGGAGTGAGGAAGAGAACAAAATAACTACCGGGAAGCCTCAAACCAGGTTGGGGAGTGTGTGTGTATGTGGGGGGGGGGGGGTGGGGAAGAGAAAAAGGAAAGAGGATTAACCACAGCAACCCCCCCAAAAAAACCCAACAGCTCTTTTTTCTGAGGGAGGACTCGAAGGATTAAAAGGCAGCAACTTCTGAGGCGATTTGTCCCCTGAGTTATGGATGTTGGTGCACTTACTTCAGGCCAGATCAGAGCTCAGAGGGATCTAACCAGGAGCAGCAACCACCGGCTCTCCACTTGCCTTTTACCAGGTTTTACCCTTCCAGTATGTTTCATTCGATAAGACATTTTCCAGCGCCCAGAGTTTCAGTACAATGTGCAAATGGATACTGACAAATGGTGCCTCAGCCTTTTCCCACCTGCCTCGTTGCTGCTTGCTGCTGCTCTTCTTGGCGTCTTCTGTGCCTGTCACCTGCCATGACCTCGGCCAGGACATGCTGTCCCCGGAGGCCACCAACTCTTCTTCTTCATCATCCTCCTCCTTCCCCTCGTCCTTCTCCTCTCCTTCCAGTGCGGGGAGACACGTGCGGAGCTACAATCACCTCCAAGGAGACGTGCGCAAGAGGAAGCTCTACTCTTACAACAAGTACTTTCTCAAGATCGAGAAGAACGGCAAGGTCAGCGGCACCAAGAAGGAGAACTGCCCCTTCAGTAAGTAGCGCTCTGCCGCCGCGCTGCCGGGCAGCGGCTGCCGGCCGCCCCCAGCGCCCCGGCGGCGGCAGAGCCCCGGCCCCGGAGCCCCCCAGGCCCCTCGCTGGGGAGGGAAGGGGAGGGTGTCGCCTGGGCGGGGAGGGGGCGCGGGGCAGAGGTGGGGTGGGCTCCTGCGGGACGCCGCTCCCCGCCAGCCCGCTTCTGCCCATCTCTCCCGTTACGTTTGTTTTGCAAATGGCTTCGCCCACCACAGTTCGTCTCTTCGCCTGGCAGAAGAGCAAATTAGAAAGACTTGTAAGGATGTGGCGCGGAGCTGGGGGGGGGGGGGGGGGGCATTGTCTCCCGAATCTGAAAATCATTATCCCCTGTCATTAAAGCGCCTTGACGAGAACGCTGTATTGAAACAATGCATCGATTTCCCCCCACGCGCGCACGCACGCACGCACACACACACGCTCGTCTCCCCGAGCCGCGCAAGAGCTGTCTGCTCCGCGCTCCCTCCTCCCCGAGCCCCGAAGAGGGGCGGGGGGGGTCCTTCGGGCTGGGTTTTTGCCCGGGTTTGCTCTCCGCCGTGCGGGTGCCGTTGCGCGGGCGCGGGGAGGCGTTGCGCGGCCGCGCAGCCGCCCGCGGGGAGACGATGCGGGTGCCCGGCGCGTCCCCGGCGCCCGCCCCGCTGCTCCCCGCGCGCTGTACCGCGACTCGCTCCATGGTAAACATCTGGGGCTGGGTCCGCGCAGACCTCACACGCGTTTCATTGTCACTTTTTTTTTTTTTTTTTAAAGAAATTATTTCAAAGCAAAAGTCGTACAGCTCTTTCCATGGCTGAAGTTTCAGGCTTTTCTCTAGTACTAATTAGGCTTACAGTAATAGCATGCTTCTGGTAATGTATTTTTGGCTGTCAGTGCTAGAAACGTAACGTTTATTTGGTTTTCCTCCCTGCGTAATCTCAAATTGAAGTAACTGTAGTAATCACAATATATTGCATTGTAACTCCTACGTGGCTGCATCCCACTGCAGTAGCACGCAGAGACAGTAAGCTCTGTTATGCAACTGTTGGAGGAAACTCTCTGACTTGCTTCACTGATGGAGAACCACGTTATGGTTCTTGGGTTGTTTTGCATAAATCCAGATAAACCTGGGGATAAATCTTCTGTTAAATTAAAACAACTTAAAGTGCCTTAAGTAGATCTCTTGTTAGCTATTGTGTAAAGGATGGAGTCCTTCAGCAGGTTGCCCTGCTGTATGATAGACACCACTTAATTCAGCTGTATTTCTATTAAATACCCATAATATAGGCTTACAAACAGGGAGGAGAGGGCTGCTGTATCATATGTCACTACTCCACTTGCTCCACCTTGCAACATCATACCTTATCACACACTTAGTGTTTGTAAAAGCTTTAAATGTCGAAGCAGCTGAATCTTACCACCTTCCCTTCTGTATTTCATAGAAAGCCAAATGCTTGAAATACAGAGCTGTGATGAAGGCTTCACTTTGAATTTGTGTGGAATGAGGTCCTAGCACTGTATTTCGTAGATTACTTTTGTTTGTGGAGGGCGACAGCATCATTCCGCTAAAATGGGATTCTGAAAGCGTTGTGTTCATCTCCGAGAACATCAAGCCATTCTGTGTAGAACATTGCTGCCAAAAAGGCTATAAGCGGCCCAGTCTGACAACAGTGTATGTGGAGAAGTAACTACTTATCTAAGCAGTCCCACTTAAGCAGCAGTGTTGTTCAGTGAGTAAAGTTGCACACATGCATGAGCTTCTGTGAGATCTTGCAAAGGAGAGGTAGAATACACTGAAATGCACATACACATCTTTCTACTCTTTCAGTCTGCGTGCAAGAACAACCCCCTGCAACTATGGGGTGTGATTCTTTTTTCCTCATTTTCCAGTGGGTGCATCAGGAAGAGAACTGCCATTCTTGGTGATGTCATGGTTATTGTAACATCTGTAGAGTATCTACTGAAAGAGAGGAGAATGTAATTTGTTTCATATAAAAGTAAAACAATGCCTTTATTATACATATTTGTATCCTGTCCCTCAAGTTTATGTGCAGTGAGTAAAGAAAGGACTCCCATCATCTTAAAACTTAGAATTGGTAACCTGACTTACATCACAAAGTCAGACCTAGTGTACAACATCTTTAATACAAAACAACTAGGATCTTTTTAGCAGAATATAAACAGTTGTACGTTCTTCTTTAATAGTCATTATAATTTACAGTGTGAAATTGTGTTTTCTGTGAAAGTACATAGTTTGAGACCATTCAAGAATATATTCACTGTGCCTTTATTTCAAGGGTGTCTGCGTAGAAAAGTGTTGCAAAAGATTCAGCAAAACTATGCTTTTCATAACCTCACGTGTAGCTGTGCCATCATAATACTGCCGTAATCCCTAGCTGGACTGATTCCATGCAAATATATGGTATCTTCAAGATAGTCTAAAATGTGTAATTACATGTGAATAGATTTCTGCCACGCATAAAGGGTTAGCCAGCCAGCCCACTAAATTGTAGCCTGTTTAACATTAAAGGCTATTTAATCTCTAATGCAAGTTCCTCTTTCGAAACCATGCTTTCCTAAACAAAAAATAGTGACTATTGACACACAAGACTTTGAAATATTCTAATTTGGGGGCTAATTTTCTTTTCTCATATGCTAATGTATAAAATCCATTTATGCTGCAGTAAAGCCTTATCTGTAGGGCTGTAAGATCATGATATGTTGTGTAATTAGGCAACAGCTTTCATGGCTGGCAGCCAGTGAAGCACTGTCAAGTAAGAACAGTTGGAGAAAGTCAGAATAAACATTCAGAAAACAGAATTTAGTTTCCAGCCTTTAAATGGCAGCCTTTAAATGGCTCAAGCAGCATTCATTGATTTGCTCTATAAATATTGTGCAGAGTGCGCTAAATTAGAAGTTTACTCTGGCAGATGTTTTCCAACCTGATTGCTTGGAACTATTCCATCAGCCTTTCTGTACCTATAGGGCAATGGGAACAGAGGTGGCTTCTGACTGCTCTGTCAGGAGGCTGGGTGAACTTGCAGTATTTGGCACAGCTGGAGGATGTCTGCCACTACATAGAAGTAGGACACTTTTTAGGTTTTGTTTTATTGTTCCTTACATCTGGAAATCTGTCCTCAAAATGCAACTACTAGCTCATCCTGCAGCACCACAGCTGTGAAGTCCCTTGCCCCTGTTATTGATAGAGCTGTTTGCATGCATGAGTAAGGAGAGCTGTACTGCTTTCTGGTGACTTAGGTACTTGTTGGGGGAAAAACAAAACCAAAAAGCCTCCAAAGAGCAGTAAAAAAAGCTTTCATTATAACTTCGGATCTGGGATGACCAAGACAAGCTTAAGCCATATATTAAAATTGAGAAAGAACTGCATGTGTGCAGATCCTGACTTGACTTGCACCTGGAAAGCTTTCTTGAAGGTAATGAAAGTCTTTGGGTTTAATGGATGGCATGCATTGGGCTACATGATATAGGATAAGCTGGTTCAGGAAAACTTGACTGTATTTTTGAGTATTATACTATGTTCAATTTACTTTTAAGGCAACCGTTAATAGTGCTATGAAGCACACAGACTTCAAATTTACAGGATAGATCTTAGTAGCTGAAGAATGGTAACACAATATGCAGTGCTTAATTAGCAGCAGCTAACCTGCAGTGTGTAGGGGGAGTTCTGCCTGAGCAAGGATTGCAGAATCGGGCCGTTATTTAGGTACGTGTTTAGGGAGTGGAGTCTGTGTCATTGAGCCTGGATATTAGTGGGAAGCATTGCTGGAGCGATTCCCGCGGGGTTTGGACCAAGCAGTGCTATGCAAAACCTACGGTAGATGGCGGCACAGCCACTGTCTGGTGTCACCTCTGCTCCACATAGGTGGACAAGGAGGGGCTGAATCCTCAGCTGTATGAGCTAATTTAGCTCAAGCAAAGCTAAAAGGGCTTACACCAGCTGAGATTCTATGAATTGGTCTTCTGAGCATCCACAGTGGGTAAATCCAAACAGTGCAAAGGCACTGCAGTTGCAGAGTGAGAGTGTTTACTGGGGGGGCTAGCATTAAATCATTAGCTACTTCTCACAAGCTAACCTACCCCAGACTTTTCCCCTGAGTATGCAGTTATCTTTTATACATAACTTTAGGATCTGCTGAAGACCCTGATAGTCTTTGGTTTTGCTTTAGTTAGTGTGGGATCAGACAAGCAATATAGTGACTAATAGCAAGAAAGTTTTGAGCCTCATTCTGTAGCCCAAAAGACTATAAAGAACCACTCTAATTACTAGAAATGCTGAACATTACTACTGAGGGTTCTAAGTGTGTGCACATATACATGACAAATACAGATTTGTACTATGTATTGGGTTATATACATTAAAATAGCATTAAATGTGTTTTGATTAAGTATGCTCAGTTTGATACTCATGTTTTTGATAACACCTCAGGTGTAATAAAATCGTAAAGCTTGATAGGTACCTTAACCTCAGCTGTAGAGCTCAAACCAGATTAGAATACTTGGTAAAATATGTTCTTTTGCTACTGAACATTTTTTGTAAGCTAGCTGTTTGGGGTTATCGAATCATCATGAGCTGGTGTTTGTAAATTAATGTGAGAACTTTTCTCTGGTTTTCTGAAGACCGATCAGTAGGCATATGTGTTTTGTTGTTTTACTCCCATAGAGATCTGGTTTATTTTTTTACCAATCAAAAGACTTAAAATAGGAAATAATACTCTTTTAGTGATGTAATTTGAAACAGGTTCTTTAATATGAAATGTATAAGTTCTTATGGAGATGATTTCTCACTTTAAGTCTTTTTTTTTTTTTCTGCAGAACTCAGTTGCATAATTTATAACCAACACTATACAACCTTAGGCACTTAAGATTTATGAATGTGGAAAGAATTATACTATTTAAGGTCTACATGACACTCTCCTGTTACCCCTACTGCATTCCTGCCTTGTGGACCCTCCGTGCTGATTCTGTAGCCCTGTCATAAATCTGTTCAAAATACACAGTCGTAAGAAGACTTTTGTCTTCATAAATCCAACTTATAACCACTTGGGGAAAAAAAAAAAAAAGAAAGGAAAAAAAAAAAAGAGTTAGGGGCAATTGGAAGTTTGTTCTTCTTAAAACCTCACAGGAAAGAAACCAAGGGGCATGCAGGCTTATAGATGCCGTACTGCTGTTTTAATGGGAGGGTTCTCAAGTAGTGGCTCCGTCAAAGGTTCCTTGAAGATGGTGTTAACTCAGTGAGCACTATAGAATGTGCTTATACTTCTGAAACATCTTGGATGCATTCGCTCATAGGATAAGATCCTCTGTTTTGAAATAAGGCATTTTAAGATGACTTTCAGATGTCTTTGAGCTGTGTGTGTGAATAGGGGCCTTTTCACTTCAAATGGGAGTCAGATCAGGTCTTGCAATAGGGGAGTTTTTATTTATTCCGCAGAGCCATTCATTTTGGAAAAGGAAAAACCCTTCTACGAGCAAATCTTGTTAACCTGTGTGTCTTAAGTTAAAAATAGCAGGTACCTGTATCAACACAGGGCAACATCTCCTGTCATGGTGGATGTCTGACTTTTCCTCTGAGCAAGTAATATAATTGCACAAGGAAGATTCTAAATAGGAAAAAAAAAATCTTTGTAAACCATATTGTATTTCTGTTCTTAAGCTTAATATTTGGGATGATAGAAATAGTGTCAGCAAAGCAGAGAAATTATTTGGTCAACTTGGGAGTTGTTATAATGCCCACTTCACAGCCTGGTTTTTTTGTTTGTTTTCTCAGTTTCCTGAAGACCTTTCTGAATCTCTTACAGTCCCTTCCCCAAAACAGCACCCAGTTGAAATTTCAGTTTGCACATTTTGAGCACTTGCTGCCGCTACTTGCAGTCACCATAAGACACTGAACTACCTTACCCTACTATTCTGGGGTTTATCAACCAATGACCTCTTTGCCACTTTGAACAGCACAAATAGTTTGAGTGTTTATCAGCATTAACAAGCAATGCCAGCTTGATGAGACTGCATGGAAGAGTAATCTTTGCTTGCTTTGGGCTATGAAAACCAAATTATCAGATCAGAAATGGAGCATGCATTTAATTAATGTTAGCACACGTATGGGTTTTGGTCGGTAGGTGTGCTAGTACTGCTAGTCTAACTGTATGTACTTACCAAACAAATTCTCCTTTTACTTTGACAACTTATTTTGATGCAATATTTTAATATCTTGCAGCCTTTCATTGCCCAGATGCTTTGAACACTGAAAAGTAGTCAATGGTACTTGGCACCTAGTTCTATTAACTAGGAAGATCCTTTCCTAGCTGTATTAATTGCTTCTGTTTCTAGTGCCAATTTGTTGTAAAACATCTCTGTTAGTTACAACATAGTAAAAAGGAGACAGGAAACACGGTTACATGACTTTTCAAAAGTCAGCCTGGGAAAACTCTCTGTGTTTATGAAGAAAGTTAAAATCTTCAAGGGTAGGAGTGAGGAGGAAGTGGCTTAATCTTTAATCACTGAATGGATATTAAAACTGCATTCATTAGCTGAGTGGTTATTAAAACTGATTATGCTACTTCATGAGTACAGTGCAACCAATGAAAGTTGCAGGGGAAAGAAATGGTTACAAGTGAGCCAGGTCACACACTAAATAATGGCTTTAAAGACATTCTTTGCTTTTAAATTAGGTCACTTGTGTTCTTTCTTTGAACATTCAGTTCTAATTGCAACAGTAAATCAAAGAATACACTCAAAGTAGATTCCCATGTAAGGTGGACAACTGGACAGTGCCTTTTTACTGCTACTAACACGTGCATCCAATTACTGGTTTGATATACTCACAGTGTCAGCTGTGAAGCATTCCCCTATTTTATAGTTAGCCTAAAGAATTATTAGCCTGTCCCTTTTCACATTTACCTCTAAATAATCTGTCAGTAGTGTATGTCTTCTACAGTTAAAGAGGAATTTTCCCATGCATTGAAGCTGACTTTCAAGAAAAAGGAAATGTTGAAACTACACCAAAAAGTTTCATTCCTTTTCTCCCTCTCGTCTTCCATAATTTCTGGTGTTGTGCAAGAGAGGAAAAGGCTACGAATACTAGAAACATGAATGCTCATGAATTTTATATAAAACCAAAGATCAGATCCTTCATAAACCTTGATTTAGTAAAGCAATATGATGCCTACTCCTTTCATGGTGGAAAACATATGTGAAGGACAATAAACTTAGTTGTGTTTTTGCAGTTCCTGACTCTTCTTCCTACATGGGGAGCAGAAGTGAAAATGAAGGGGCCTGAGGATTCTAGTTGCTCTTCCTTCTTCTGCCACTGATATTAGAGGTTCAAACATCGCATAGAAATGTAAATTTTCTTTCAGGTTGCTGAAGCACATCTGCGCAGCTTTAGTCAGTGTGTGTGGGAGTTGGGGAGGGAATGCTGAAGCATTTTGGAAGCATTCAGGATGTTGTTTAATTGGAATCAAGGCATGGTACTAAGTGGAGGCTGGGTATAAATCAATGATATCGTGCCCGCATTAGAGGAAGGGGATGGGAAGTGTGATGAGTGCCAGAGCAACACTAGAAAGGATGAAAAAGAGAAATAGGGGCAGCATGTGTCATGAGTGGGAGAGAAGTGTGGAGAAGGGGAGTGTGGGTTACCCATTTTGGCAGCTCTGAACTGTCAGTGATGTTGAATTGTCCTGTCGCATCTCACTGCATCATCGGTTTGCTCACAGACTAACTTACAAAGCCATTAAGGTGCCTGTTAAATTAGTCTAAAAGTGTGTAATCGGTTTTGGGATATAAACTCTTTCCACTCCCAATTTCATTGTGTCTTCTCTGACCCTATTCTATAGATACTATTTGGTACATGCTCAGGGATTTTCTTCTTCATGTTATCCTCTTCAAGAGGATTAATAACCTGCTTTATTCCTAATGTCAAAGTCACTACAGACTACTTGCAAGCAGAAAGGTGGGCACACTTGCCCTTGGAAGTAATAAGCTATTTAAAGGAGCCACAAGCAAACCTGTGTTAAAGAAGAAAAAGTTGGGGGTTTTGGCTGGTTGGGTTTTCTTCAATTTTTCACTATGCTATTACTATACACTTTATTTGTTATGATAAACATACACCTGAAGGACATCAGGTTATCCTCAACTTCAAAGTGTTTTAATCTTTTGAGGGTGGAATAGGGTATTTTTGTGACTGATGTTTAGTGTTATCAAGTATGTCATATTTTGGAAGCTTGTCTTTAAGATTCGAAGTAGTTACATAGTTACAAGTTCATAAATTCAGTAATTTTGTTACTACACTGAGCAAGGGAATGTATGCTCTGGAATAGGATATAGGATGACTGTATTTAATGTGAAGTGGTTTTTATAAGACTGCAGTTTTAGTGCCTTCTCCTCATACATTTTAATGACATTTTAGGGGATGCTAAAGCTCCTGATATTCACTGAAAGAGACTTTTGACTTCAGCAGAACAAAGTTGTGTCTCTGTGTATTTCCTAGATACTTATGTTTTCCTTATGGTTTTCCTGGAGGTAAACATTAAAAGTGTAAACCGTGTCAATCCGAAGTACCTCCCTCGTCCACATGAAGTATCTTAGTAGCTGTGGCACCTGTTCCTTGGAGGCAAGGAAGCTAATGAAAACCTTCCTCTGAACTGTTATCTTAGCTGACTTCACTGTGCTCTTCTGCCCTGTCTCAGGGGAAGCGGGGCGGTGCACATGGCCCATGTCCTGATGACAGGACACCTTTCCTTTGTCAAAACACTAGTGCTAATAACTGCAATACAGAAATTGTGTGCTGAGGATCTGCAACTGCAAAACTAATGGTCACATGAAAAGAAGCAGCAGAAAGAGTCTAGAGATAACCACATGAGCCAAGGTGTGGCCACTTTTTGTTAGTCTGCTTCACCGTCTAGGCCTGGTTGCTCAGCTGGCTCTTCAGATGCTGAAAAGATAACCTACTCCTGTAAAAGATACATGTGTGGTTTTGGTGCTACCCTTACTGGGTAGCTGGGTCAGCAGTAGGTAGTTTAGCCAAAGGGCTGCGCTAAGGCACCACTGTGTGTAAACTCGACCAGAAAGTTAGTACAAGCTGAGTTTTGCTGGTGTTTCTGAGGTACAACCAGACATCCAAACCATTGCAAGCTCTTTAAATTATCACTTTACCTGGTTCTGGCAGAAATAGCTTGAAAAGTGAGTAGCATGTGAGAAATGGAAGGAAGTTGTGATTGTTTCAGCTTCTTACAGGTGAAGATGCTGGGTGAAGGCACATGTTGTGAAAGTACACCAAGTATTATGAACAGTAATGTTTGCTGTTAAAAGCTAACGTCTGTTAGCTTTTATTCACAGACTAGCATCACCTTTGCTTCCAAGCATCCCTGAGTGCACACAAGCAATGACTCCTTAGGGCAATGCATAGTTTAAACCACTTAAGCAGCTAAAACAAAATTTACTAAGGTTAGAACTGGGAAGTGCAAATTATGCCCTTTCTGAGGCTCAGAAGTGGATTCAATTCAAGCAGTTTTGCTGCTTCTCTTGGGTTTTGCTTTGTGGGCAGCCCTAGTCCTAGGCCAAGGGGGATGAAGGGAGATGGTGAGATCATGCAGACTGGCAATTCTATCCATCCTGGCAGTGATGATGATTTCCTATTGCCAACATACAGTGGGAGACACTGCAGGACAGGAGGAGGGAGACAATATTAACAAAAATCTCTGCTTGAAGTACTATGTAGTGAAATGAACCATTTCTCTCAGCTTGATGTGCCTGAATAATCTGAGGAGTGGTAATTGGAACCCAGTCTGTACATGCCCTACATGGCATTTAGACTATGTCACAGCTATGTATTACTTAGTTATTCCTTGGTACTTCCTCTTCTCATTGCATAAGCCAGTCAAGAACAGCAACTGCCAGTGCTTCAAAGCTGGTAATTGTGTTAAGGAGCTACAAGACTGGACCCACTGGCATTGCTAAAAACATTTTGAGATCACTGTATGGAAGACACAGAAAGATTACTATTAGTAAATGCAGTGTGTAAAATACCTTGCTATAGGGCTTTGGATGAGGAAATGCATTTCAGCTGGATGGTATACCTCACAGAGCAGCTACTCCATCAAGGTTCCAACTAAATAAGTTGAGAAAAAAAAGGTCCAACACCAGCTTTCATTGTAGAAGAGTTTGTGGGGTTTTTTGAACTTTAGAAAGATTCTTAATGACTACAATGGATTTTTTTTTTTTTTTTTTTTTTTTTTTTTTAATCAAAAAAAGACTGGAACACATAAGAGCTTGAATAATGATACAGGATTGTAGGACACTAAAGGCTCATGTCCTTCACCATGTGCTGTGAAGATACCCTGGGCATAAAGGGAGCTGGGGGACTCTTCTGAGTTCCTCATGCTCCTCCTGCTGATGGTCAAGCAACACAGAGGAGGAATCTGCTTAAAGGGAGAGGGAAGAATATTGAACATTTTGGCACAATGATAGTCTGCAGGAACTAAACTTTGAGTATAGGGAGTGCCATAAAGTGTTAAGTATTATGAAATATCAGGTCCTATATATGTTTGTTATCCATTGTACCCCCAAATTTATAAATGTATTAGACTGTAATCTCTCTTTGGCTCTTTGCTGCTTATAAAATGAGGATAGTAATACTTCCTACATGAGCAAAGGTGTTATGAAAACAAATTATTTGTGAAACACACCAGTAGCATTGTGATGAGTGCCAGGGGGAAAAAAAAGCCCACCCTGAGGTTAATCATTCTCTTTTTACAGAAAGGTTTGGGTATAAGGAATAGCAAGGGCAGTTTTATCCTCTTATAGAACAGGACAGAGTAGGCTACTTATTAACTCTAGCAGACTTAGATGTTTGTCTTTTGCCTAGAAAAAAGATTCCCCAGAAAAAAAAATATTCTATAGTCTCTCTTGCAAGCAATCTGTTAAGATAACTCAACAAATTTTTTGCATAGCATAATACAAAAGTTAATGGCAAGATAGCTCTTAACCAAACAGCATGGGAGTAGGTGCAGATTGGATCTGTCCTGTCAAGCTGACTATAGATCTGGTTGTGCAGCATGAACATTATAGTCACAAGTGATGTCAAAATTTATTTTGCTTTAAAGATATGAGCATTAGGATGTTTCAGCTTAAGGATCTATATAATTTCTGTGATTAAACAGTTAAAATATAATTGTGATTTCACTCTCTTCTCTTTACTGTCAGGCCTATCCATCGAAGAGATTTGAGCATGATCTCCACCTAATATTTATTGTATTTGGCCCTATTATGTATTTTTGGGACTGCTTTAATTTCCCTGAAATGCTCTCTATGTGTTGGAATTAAACTACTGGAATTATTTGTTTGGTTTTTATTTCTTTTCCTACCATTTTTTTATTATTGATACTTCCCCTTTAGTGTCACAGACGTTATTCTTTCAGTTTAATTTATTAGTGTTACTTTTACATGTCACAACTTCTCTTTGAAATGACGGCCATCTAAGTTAAAGTCTTTTCAACTTCAGTGAAAACACATATAATGAGGCTGACACTTGGCTCATGTGGTATTAATCTGGTCTCTTGGTCATTTCTTCTGTGTCTCCTGCTGCAGTCTGCTCTCAAGAAGACATATCTGCAGCTGGGGAGTACATAAGATTAACTTCCGCCTCTCTGTGGCTTCTTGCCTCAGACCACACACCAAATAATTCCTCAAAGCATTATCCAGATTTGCTCAAAATTCACCATGCTTGCTTTATTCCTTCAGTTCTGCCACACATGCATTTGTGGACTCTGCTTGCAGCTGATTCTGCTTATGAAACAGGAAACATTTTGCAAAGATGAGGATTTGGAGACAAACACTATTGTAAAATATCGAAAACACTATTGTAAAATATCGATAATAATTTTTCTGTGGAACTCTTCCATTTTTGGTTTTGCTGATTTTATAAATGTACACAGTAGACCATAAAGGTCAGCAAGATGTAACCTTTTTGTTTTCAACTGTAGTCAGGGCATAACAAAGACTGATGTAGCTTTTCGGTACAGACTGAATTATAGCAACTCCTGTCTCCAAAATGAAATTTGAAAAAAGCAAACCACAGTACTTATATTCAGGAAGATCTTTAGTGCTGTCTGAACTCTTAAATTCAATAAAGCTACAAAAAAATTGCTACTGTGCGGGTGGAGGAAATGTTAGTCAGCTTTATTATCCAGGGACCTCCAAACCTTAATCACAGTTTAAAATCCTTAAAAAGGGAGCTACAGATGTGAGGAGTACAAGTACCCATGCTCACACACCAATGCAGACTCAAGAAGTATCTGTAATGATGAGCAGGAAAACCAGTAAAAACATCTAACTACTTTCTGTTACCTTGTGCTTAATACAAGAATTTACAGCTGAGGTTACCAGACTCTTCTTATTAAGTCCATAATGGGGGTGGGAACATAATTTTGGTGCTTAAGCAAACTTCAGTCTGGCATTTTCTAATATTCTTATTGTTGGTTTTTCAACTAAGTATTTTTTCATGCTAGTTTCAGAGTCTTTCTGCTTTTCACAGTAGCCAGTCATAAATATACATATATATATATATATATAAGCTCTTCATTTATAGATGTGTTTTGTGCACCAAGCTATGGAAGTTCTACATGCAAAACTCTTCTTACACTCTCACAGGCATACTGATAATGCAAGAGTAGATTGCATGATGATGCAATAAGGTGAAATTTCCAAAGAATCTGTAAGGGCCCTAACTGAGGAGCACACATTTTTCAGGTGTAATCTTTGTGCAGCTATTGCTGTGAGCACTACTGAGTTTATGATGTGAAAGCTCTCATAATGTGAAACGTCTTGAGAATATGTAGAAATCTGTGTCATTATTACAGTATTTGGACACATTAGATTAATGTCTTCAGGAAGACCATAACATACGCTTTACCTAGCAAAGGATGACAAATGTTAGAGACTTCTAGATATCTAATAATAGTTTCAGAGTTTATTCAGTTAAAGAACTTATCTCATCCTCTTGTTCCAACAAATACCTTGCTAATGAATCCTAGTTAACATGACCTTGTAGCAGAGTTTTTTGCTGTTGCCTTTTTTTTTTTTTTTTTTGCATTCCTTATCCAAATGGTGGATTTGTTTTCTGATTTTGAAGGAGAGCTGATACTCACAAGTCATATGTCACAAGCCACTAAAAGTGTCAAAATCTTACAGCAGGCCCTTGGTGGCTTGTTAATCTCTCCTTCCCCCCCCCCCGCCCCTCCTTTTTTAAAGGAAACAGACTAATTCACTTAAATATAATGAGAGCCATGCTTGCCATAGCCTACTTTTTAAACAGCATCAGCCCAAGTAAGATCTGTCTTATTTCTTTGCCTCCTTTTCTTGGCTCCAACAATTAAACACAAAGCTGAAAAATACAGATTTGTATGGCAGAGCTATTTCATATGTCAAATGAGAAGTGGAGGCTGTTGTTTTCATAACAGAAAAATATGCAAGTGTTAGGGCAGGGAAGTGTTTCTTTTCCTTTGTGCCCCTTCTAAATTATCATCAGCAACATGCAAAAGATAAACCTGTATGTTAAATAGGGAGACCAGATGTATGTTTAACCTCTTGCCCTCATTTTTCTAATTGGCTTCCATTAGGAACAAAAAGTTGAAATATCTCTAAACAAAAATAACTGATATGGTAAGGTGAACTTTTCAACTGGATAAGAGCTCTTTAGAAAAAGACAGTATTACAGAGTCCTGTGTCAGGCCAACAGACTGTTTTCCTGTAGTGATACATCTATACTCGGAACAATAACTCCATGTTTACTTTTGATAAGTAGTGGCAGAAAGTTTGTTGAGTTGCAGCAAAAATGAAAGTAACAAGTAGTTAAAATTCTCATGTGTTAAAGAAATTCTAGAAATATCGTGCTACAGATGTTAGGTTTGCTATTCAGTGTTAGACTTTTTTACCTCTACAGACATTAGCTAACCAAATGTTGAAATATGGCTGTGTTATTTTCCCCTTCTTCAGAGACAGGGACTGAGGCAGAGAGTTTAAAGACAGGGATTTTATCTCATATCTTTATTCAAGCTTATTCCACCATAAATCCATTGACTGATGATTCTACTCTGTTCCTTGTTTTGTGTTCACAATACAAAGGATGATATTCATGTTCTTAATAGAAATGGGAAATGAAGGGTAAAGTGTAATACTGTTTTGTATAGCAGAGTATGTCTCCAACAGAGACGTACATGTATGACAGACTAAATGACAACTTTAACACTAGTTAAAGGTACAGGAAGTAGGAGAAAAGTCTACAGAAGTGACTGAAAAGAGCCAATAGGCAATTCTGTCTAAAGACAGAAGTACTGGAAAGTGTCTTCTCTTGGTAAAAATGCCCGTCAACGAGTAGAGTCAAGAAAATTGGCAATGTTTGAAAATGAGTTGTCCTTAATGAGCAAAGCTAGGAGCTTCTGGGAACCCATAACCTATCCTGTGGAAGAGTTTGGGAACTGAATTTGTTTAATCATGAAAGGTAAATGTTTTAAGTGCTGTTAATGTATTCACTACAGATACCAGCTGGAGAAACTCTGTCCTTTTGGAAGTGCACAGTCTGAAAACCAGCAGATTTTTCATATGGATTCTAAATTCATAATTTTAATTGCTTCCTTCTCATATTGTTAAGCTTTTATGAATGAGTTAGTGTTTAGGAGAGATTTAACTAAAGAAAAGGTATTCACCTGGGAACAAAAGGAAATTGCCTAGAGAAGGGCAGAAGAAACAGGTCTGACATCGAAAAAATGAAGAGACAATTGCAGTCAGGGAATCACTACCAGAAGTGGGTGAGTAGAGGAGAAGCTCTCTAGCAATTTGTTCTAACTCCTCTGCTGGAGGTTACTAAATCTCACCAGCTCATGTTAGCATTCCATAATCTCCCCCATGCAAAATCACACATCTTAGCTTTACTGGCTTAAATACAAGGTTTCAGCCATCCTGGCTGATATTATCTAAGCAAGTGTACGAGAGCAGCTAAGCCCCGTCTGGGGAAATCACATAAAGGCTGGCTGGTGTAGATTTTTTTTTTTCTTTTTTCCTTTAGTCATGATTCATAACAGGGATGCAGGATGTTTTAGAAGGGAAAAAAAGTAAAGGGAGTGTTAAAAGGACTGACATTTGATATAAAATCACCAAAATAATTTAGACTTTGAACAGAGAGGATGGAGTTTCGACCCTGTACCTAAGTGTAGCAGTCCAGGATCTCAGTTATGCATTCGTCATATATCTCTGAAATTGGAAATGTAAAGTAGCCTATTTATTCACACTGTGATTTCAATTTCTATCAAGAGTATCGTTTCAGCACCTTATAAAAGTAATAATACCACCTTAGTACGTAGTCCAGAAGAAAATACCAGTTGATTTTATGGGTTGTGCCAATCCTGGAAGGAGTTGCAGATGTCAGCTTTACAGAAGGCTGGAATAGCCAAAGGAAAAGGTCAGTTGTGGGATAAAGAGGAAAAGGAAATTAAAAAAGAATTCTTTGTGCTGCAAGCTGCAAGCTGATGTGGGGAGGCAGGAGCACTCTGAATTCACACAATAAGCTCCTCATCTTTTGTGCCCTGCAACTACCTTAGAAACTCTGTCTTCTCCTTATCTGCATAAATTTCAAAGGCAAAAGGCTAATATTGGAACCATTCCTACTGGATAGCTCGAGCAGACAGTTTCTGTGGAACAGCAGTCTATGCATGGTATCAACGGCATCTTCACTGCACTTCCCGAACGCTCTCCCACCCACCAGATGGGCACTTCCAGGTGGCCTATCCCGCCTACAGACATCCTGTCTGCGGCAGTTTGAGAGCCATAGGGAGGTGGGGAGTGGTTTGTGGCTCTTGGCCTAGAACAGGGAAGTTCTGCAAAGCCATGTCATATGTAACCAGTGAACTTATGGTACCCAAGAATATCTCTACTCATCTTTCTCTGGCTGCTTCTTTTAACATCAGCTTTTGGTGGATCACTTCAAGTTGGTCAGATGAGCCTTGTGTCCCAGGATCAGGAAGTGGCCGGCATTGCTGTGTGGTTTATGATGACTGGGGAGCTCTGCTGCATGCACAGCCTTGCCATGGGCATTTGTTACACTTGGTTGGTGTGTGTCCATTAATTAAAAATGTGTCAAGTCACAGGAAAGCAGGACCAAGGAAAACCTCCTGGGAACCCTAATATAGCCCCTTTATCGCCAGTGCTTGTCATATAAATTTGTTCAGAAGTTTATCAAGTTCAATTCCTCACCATACTCCTTAGCTGAAGGCTGTTCCACAATCTCACTCCTCCAAGGGCTACAAACAATTCTTACTTCCAATCAAAATACCTTCATAATCAGCACTACTCTCCTGCTCTTTTGCCCCAGTAGCATCCTTCACTGCCCCAGTTTTTATTCTTTAGAGTTCACCACCACAATGTACATGTAGGAGGCCATTATATTCTCTCTTCTTTTTCCTCTGCTAAACTTAATATGCCAAGTTCATTGCTAAACAGAGAACAGTGTGCTGAGACATAGCCCACCATCTTCCTGCTGCTTCTGGACATGAAGCAAGTAGCTACTTCCACATAGGCTAATAAGCTATGCATCTTGGTGGAGCATACTACCTCCTGTATGGCATCCTGGAAATGTAATTGTCTTGCTTTCCAAACCCAAGATTAATAGATTTCTGGGGCAGTTTAATTTGAAGTATTTCTTGTGGGTCTTCTGGCTGGTTCTATGCAGACATGCCCTTTTCTTGTAAGATAATGCTTTCCTGTGCCTTTCTAGAACTGCTTCTAGGTGCCTGGTCTTAAACCAGAACTGTGCACCATGTCCCAGACCTAAAAGAAGAATTCCAAGATTGCCAAGACTAATAAACCCACCAAACAGACCTCACATCTGCCACTTGGCAAAGGCTGCCCGCTACCCAATTAGTTGCCCGCTACCCAATTAGTAAAAGAAATGGGATATAGAAATGGGCCTGCTTTGCAGTGTGTTTGACAGGGCTGAGTGTTGAAAGGTTGAAGTACTCTGTTAAGAATGATGGTCAGAATACAGCTGATGTAGACAAAAGTGAATTGAAACAATTTATCACATAATGTTCTACTGTCATTGATTTGCATATAAGACTTCACTTGAAATTTAAAAGGAGAATATTGGTTTATGGGTGTTTTCCCCACTTTCTTAAAGATGTTGAAATGCCAAAGCATTTTCCAATTAGAGTGAATATGAGATATTGAAACAGACTTTCCTACAAAATCAAAGTCCAGAATAATGTCAGTTTAGATGAAGCATGACATTTTGTGGGAATTAGTTAGAAATATATCATGAAAACTGTCCAAATGGATTTTTTTTTTTACTATAGTAAGCTTAACAAGATGTTTCTCTTATTCTTTTAAAAGTGTAAAAAATTAATTTTATCATAATTTTTAGAAGTTTGAATTGAAAATTTGGTAGAAACCTATTATTTCTATGGGGAAATGAAACTAATTTAGTGATATTTTCAAATGAAATAATGTTTGGTCATAAAAGTTCCATGTATAGCTTACTAATTTCAAAATAGGAAAAGAATTGGCGAGTGAGCAAATAAACGCTCAGAAGAGAGTTGTAGTATTCTTTGCCAAAATAATCAGACTCTTCACTGACATGATGCTAAACACAGAGAATGATTATGTTGTGTTTTTCAGAGGCCTGTGTCCAAGTTCTTGGTCCAGGCAAGCAGTTTGACTGTCTGTAAAATGTCTAAGTTAGTACTTGAGGCTCAAGGAATAGACAGTTCCAGCTAGTCCTTGGGTAGCTTCAGTCCCTAAGAGTTATTGAATTACAAATACTAGAGAATTAGGGTGCATACCCATAATAGTTTAACATTGTGCAGAGAACTGTTGCTTTCCATGCAGAAACTTACCCACAGGTCATTATCTCTCTGTCCCATAATGTAGAAGGGAAGAGGCAGAGCTCTACCTTTACTTCCTTGGCTTCATTCTCCAGTGTTATCAATGGGTTTAGGGTAAACATTAGGAAATATGCTTGTTTTCTGCTCCCCACGAAAAGCATTACTTCCCCTGACTTTTTTCAGGAATAGCAAGACAACTGGCATTTGTTCCGGATAGAGTGCAAGCCGAGCAACCAGGACTTTCTTTCATGAAGTTGTATCTTTTTTTATGCTAAACACACACTCGTGTTTAGAAAAGCACTTTAGGAAGCAGAGTGTTTTATGTGGCTGTGTATTTCCATTTGATATAATCCATACAGGACTCTTGCTTCTGTGTTGAGGAAGGGTGAAAAGAATGTGTTGACAATTTTTTTTTCCTATTGTGACAGATCTTTTCAGTATAGTGTTTCCTGAAGCCTTTAGGTATAATTTTGCTTGTTCCTGCCATTCTAAGATAGATACATCAATGAAAGCTATTCTTAGTGCTCCCGCGATGCATCAAGATGTCATAGAAGAAGTGTGGACTGTTGCAGCTGATATATGGAGATAATGGGCACCACATGACAATTTTTTTTTTCTGTTTTCCTTTTCTTTCACTGTCTGTATGTCTGGCTTTAATCAGTGAGTTTCTGTGAAATGTTGCAATTGGGCCTGAAGAAACTCTTTGCTCTTCTCTGATATGGACCTGTGGATTATAGGTGAAACTGCATTAAGGGGCTACAGAGGTTAATTATGCCTGAAAGTTTCCAGTACTATCCACATCAGTTGACACTCTCAACACACTACATAAACAATCTGGGAGAAGCTATCATTAGCAAAGCAGGAGAGCTGCACTTCCCCAGCCTCTGCTTGCATTTCGAAGCCTTCACACATGGTTGTACATTTTGCATGAGTCATTTATGCATTCAAGTAAGTTTGTTGGTCTGCCGCACATCCTGTGTGTGGCATTTCTTTCATATATACAAGGAAAAAGATTCCTACCTATCCTCCAAAAATTTAACACCTAAATAGACCTTTCTAAATGCTTTATTTTTATTTAAAGTACCAAATCTTTCTTTTTTTAATAAAAGCTTGAAGTAATTTTGGTAGAACACCTGCATATGTTGTACTTGTCAAGAACTTTTGAGGTTCTGTGATCACATTTTGCTCATTTAAAAAATACTTTTTTCTCTGTTGTCCCATGAAAATTCCATGTTGAGCCAGAAGCTAACTTTCACTGGGAAAATAGTAAAACTGGGTAAACAGAAGTGTTGTCAAGAGTGCAGTGTAAGCATACTGATCAATCATTGCTCTCTTTTTAATAGAATCCTTGTAAGTGTTAGGTTAAAAACAGAAAGCATAAGGTTTTCAAACAAAAGCAGTCCTCAGGACAGTCATGTCTCATTTAAGATTATTTTATTTCACACCAAAATGCAGTGAAATCAGTTATCTCCTATGCAAAACAAAGAAATGAAAGGGCAAGTAAGTACCTGCTTCCCTCTATCTCTTGTTATGATGTTTTATTACATTCCAACACCATTTTCTTTACTCTTTTTGAAGAGAAGAGGCAGCTTTATGCTTTGGAGTGTGCAGGAACAAGTTGAGGAAGGGTTGGAAGGTCAGCCAGTGAGCTCAAAGCGTGGCAATTCACTTCTGTCTCACCTCATTCCTGCTTCTTCAGAGCAGCAGCACAATAATCTTTTAAATCTGTTTGATATGGCTCGTATGCTTGAAGCAACTTGGACACCGCTTGCATAGGAGCTGTCTTGAATTTGCCTATATGAGATCACAGCAAAAAAAAAGAAAAAAAATCATAGGACACTCAAGGAATTCTCCAGGTTGCTAGATTTAATTACCAGAATTTCTAAGGAATTCTTTTATACCAAAAATAATTGGTTCATCATTTTTTTAAGTGGATTAGATACAAAAATATAATGTAAACCAGCCATTATATTGAGATATGATGTGGGACATTTTTAGCTGTCAAAATGTGCTTAGAAATGTATAACAAATGCCAACATGATACTGTGAATTGTGAAAAGGAAAAGACACAAGTTCTGCTGTTTGCTGTTGGCAGTAAATGTCTACTTTTGTTTAGACATTATTACTACAAAAGCCAAGATAAGATTGTGATTTGCCAAATGTTGCATTGTGCTGTCCAACTCAGGTTTTGAATTAAAATACACATATGCCAAAAATTATGTTTATATAATTTAGTATGTTGTGTAACAAAAGTGTGTTAGGTAGTCAAGTTAATGAAATTATTAAATTTTGGCAGAGTGGTGTTAAACTGAGTTTATATTTCATATTGGGTTTGGGGAGAGTGGGTGGAAGGAGAGTTGAATTCTACTTCATATTAATTGAAATGGATTAAGCTGTTGATGTAATAATGCCTGTAAATAGCAATTAACTGCTATGTGATGGTAGGTTTTTCTAAGAAGACAACTTAGAAAGAGTTTGTTTTAAAACAGAATAGTCTAAAGTGGAGCTTTTATTCCCTGTAAGCAAGAATGTGTGCAGCCAACTTCCCTTTTGGACAGGTGAGATGTTGCTGGTCCCAAGAGAACCATGTGCTGGGGAAAAGGTCTTTTAACTCATAGTCCAAATCAAAAAATGAGAGTTAAATATTTAGTGGCAGAAGCTGGCCCATGGCAATTAGCATACCTTATTATCTTCTGTCAGATGAGATCTTGCTTTTCAAAATGAGTATAACCTTTTCCATTTTTTGTAAATTAGAGTACATGTACCATTTAAAGGATCTCATTCTTTATATCAAAACCCTATTGTAGTCACTTGGATAATTTTCCTGAGGTTAAATATCACTTGGTTGGAGGAGTTTGCAGGATCAGCTTTGGTTTCCTTGCAAGTTGCCCAGGCACTTTTAGTTGGACAAAATCTGCAGACCCCAGCTTTTATGAGTTATGTTTGTTGTTTATTTTTCAATTATCAAGATGACCAGTTATATGTTTCATAAGTAGTTTTTTGATTAAGAGTGTGGCAAACAAGCTCCATTCGTCCCTTGTTTGGTTTGACACCCTTCTTGGACGCTAACACTTAATTAGTCATGGTCTGATGGGAGGAATTTGAGTAGCTTGTTGGTTTTGTTTGTTTATTCCATCCCATCAGTAAGTAGACTAGTGTAAGACATATCTTGAAACAGAACATGATGTGAAATGTCCATGTTAAAAAAATTGTTCATTATGGGTAACAGAAGTTAAACGATTGCAATATTCTTAATTTCATGTTGATTGTGCAATGAGACATGACACTCCTCTAAATTACATATCAGAAAAAGAGAGGGACGGGTTGAAATTGTAGCTAGGAATATCTCTTAAGTTTTAAGGTAAAATTAAACACTTTCCTAGGAAGAAAGTAAGTCAAAATTTGAAAATACAATGTATTTAAGCCAGTTTGAAATAAAGCTGTCTGAAAATCAACAACAGCAGTTGTAAAGGGCTTGTGCTGTCAGTCTAGACGTATACTACTCTTTCTTCTGAGCATTAGCTTTCTAGTTTGGGTTTCACTGAATAAAAATGTTAAAAGAAAATTCGAGTTCTAGAAAGATTTCCACATAGACAAAAATACCAGCCCTGTTCCTTTTGGAATGATTTGTATAAACACTTGCAACAACTCAGTCCCAAAATGTTCATTAAAGTCATCGTCTGCTAAGCTTCACAATTTCTGGCTTCACGGTGAATGTTTCCAGTTGTTGCAAACTAGGTAATTGGGGTTTTTTTTTCCCTTTTACTTAGCATATTTTGCTGTAGCAATAAGCAAAGAGGCAGGTAAAGATGTTTTAAAGTATTATTTTATTTGCATCAATTCAAGCCAAACCTTAACAGCTTGTATTTCTATGAAATCTTTCCCTTCGTATTTATTTTAAATTAAAGGAAGTTTAAAATCTTTGATGCTGCAAGCTAAGCCTTTGGGTATCCACTGATAGTGTCCAAATATGCATACTTTTTTGCACATTCCAACAGTTATAGCTGCTGTCCAGAAAGGTATGCCAAATAATAATCACTCTGTTCGCATATATTGCAACAAAATAGTTAGGAGTAGATAAGAAAGGTGAGACAAGGCCCAGAACAATAAGATAAAAGATGAGAGATCTGGTTATTTAAAATTATGAACAAAAATGTCATCATTGTCATACATGTCATGAGCATTTTCTTAGCAGAAATATTTATATAAGATGCCAGGTCTGACTGCCCAGCTGTAGGAGAGTATTAGTATTGTAGTGTTATGGATGTAGAGAAACCATAGGAATTGAAAAGAGTAGGCATGTGTATGTGTGACTGTGTGTATGTACAAAGAACAGATTAAATAACAGATGTTACCCTGCTCAAGGTGGTTTACTGCAAAATAGCTTTTTTTTGTTGTTTTATTAATTAATCATTTGGCTTGTTATCTAGCTGCCTGGTTTTGTTCTCATGGCTGCAGTTGTTTTGCCTAGATACACACATGCATGAACGTATATTGCAGGGGATTTGGAGGAAGGATTTACAGCATTTTACAAAAGTTAGCCACATGAAATAAAAGCAAGGGCATTCCTGTTAGAAACCTGGCTTCAGCTAGTGTCTGCGTAACCGCTGTTGAGTCTAATGAATAGCAATGGAGCCTGGTATTACGAAGTGCAGGGAATCATCAAAGGTAATAAAATTGAGATCAGACCAAAGCAGCATCTGGGAGTGAAGTTTTAAGTAGCAGACAGGAATGTGTACTAATTATTGCATTGTTAATATGTTGCATGTGTTGGTTGAGTAGAGATGGTGTGACTAAGGGCAGGCAGTAGCACAGCCAGTAGCCCTGGATTTTATCCATCACAGATTCTGTATTAAATCTCCAGCTGCTTTATAACTTTCCTAATACGACATATTCCCATGCAAAACCTGTCTGTCCAACTGAGCACACCACTTCTTTCAGATGTCACCAAATTTATGTAACAGCCTAGGACCATTTGGCTTCCTGCTAAACTGGATTGAAAGCTTAGAAGAGACAGCTGGACAATGTTTCACTGCTACTAAAATATTTGCGTTGTATACATCAGACACTCAAGTTCATCAATGTGCTTTGATGGCTTCTTCCCTCTATATACAGGAGGAACATTTAGTTGAGATGATGTTGCAGCATTGCCTTCAAACACAGCATTCCAAGGTGTCTTTTATCCTTAGAGAACACTGTTCTTCAGTCTGTTCCTCCTTTTTATAGATCAGGAGGCTTGGAGAAAGTATTGTTTTCTGTACAAGGTGTGCCAAAGAAATACAGAGCAAGCGCACTTCACCAGCCAAAAAAAATCTCTTCATCCTGAATTTTACATGTTTATTATTTGAAGTATCAAAGCTGTGAAATTAAATGTAATACTAATCAACCTGTTGAACAGAATATTTAGAAATTGCACTACAAATTTTCAAAGTTATAGCAACATAAGCTAATTAATGTTCTGGAAGCACAGGAAGCAATAAAAGTCCTGTAGTGCTCTGAATGTGATGTAGCAGGATAACATAGTCAGCTTACATGTCTGCATAAGAAATAATCTTGAATATTAGCTGGAGTAATAGTGTGGTAAGTGAAGCCATATTTGTTCTCTATGAAGTCTTTAAAATTTCAGGCTTTTGCTTTCAATATCTGTTTCAAATGCAGAAAATTCACCTGTTAACATCACTGCTGTTTGCATCATTCTCAGTTTATGTCCTGTTCTGCTCCCAGACTTCCTTGGGCTATCTGATGTCAATGAAAAATCATAGGATTATGACAGATGTCAAGGGAATTTGCCTCTCACACCTAGTAGCCTTGTGAAGCTCTTATAGAAAATTCTTGTTTTTCATGCCAGTTTGAATGTTGTCCTCATGTTAGGGAAATATTTTAATTGTTTGGTACAAAATTGAATTTGTCTATCAAGGGCATATGTAGAATGTGGTATCGAATACTTCATGGACAGTCTGCTAATGTGGTTGTCAATCCATGATGAAAAATTTTGGTTAGAGTTAGTGAAAAGTAGAGAGGCACTGAAAGACCTTACATCACCATCCCTTTGACCTGGGAATGGAATTGCATTTTTTATTTGATCAGGAGCATACGTCAGGAACAGTCACGTGTTGTGGCCCCTGTCACAGGGCCATCAAGAAACAAGGCAGCAGGGCACAGGCTGCCAGCTTGATTATGGTGCTCTGGATCTGCCCTATGATATTCTGGATTTTCTCACCCCAGTCTTAAACTATCAAATGCCCAGATGCTATCACACTAAAGAATTTACATTTGAAAAGACAAGGGGGAAGTGTGCTGTAGCTCTTCTGGGTTTTGTTCATTCTCCTGTACATTATTTTTGCCAGGCTGCCAGGACTCCAATTGGATTTTTCCTATTCTAATTTTGCTCTCAGACTCTAGTGCTGAGAAAGTCTGATTTTTCTTTTTTCCCAACTCTGCAGATTTTGAAACCTATCTTGTCACTATCTGTTTTGCTCTGTAACATATTTTACTTTGGACACAAATACCCACCTATCTGATTCCAGTGGTAGCAGTGGCTTGGTCAGCCTCCTTGGTGCAGAATGGGAACACTTTTGAAATCTTGAAATGTTTCCTGGGCTAGAGAGATGGTTTCCCACCCAGCTCTTGCTAGCAGTCACTTATTTATCCATGGAATCCCCATATGGCTTTGTGGGTGGTAATGTGTAGAGGGCAGCTTTCCCACCACAGCAGTTTTCCTCAATAGAGATTTATTTCTCTTTTGCTCTGCAGAGTTTTCAATCTTAATCACTGCTAAACTTAGACCTGGTGTTTGTAGGCCAATATTAACTGTATGAGGAAATAGCCTATATTGAATCTTACAGCTCCTTGGATACCCATTTGTTACTTTTGTCTTTAAAATTGGATAATTATTTTGAAAGTTTCCTCATCCTGACTAGAGGCAGAATAGAATGTACAAAATCCTGGCACCAAGGCTTTCATTACAAACTCCAGCCTGGAGGCAAATTGGTGACTCTCTGAGGGTTGAAAACCTCAGCCATGCAGAAAGCAAAGAACCAACAAAAGCAGAGTCCTCTGGCTGACTCCTGTAGATGAGAGTGCTGCAGTGCTCTGTGTACGTAGCAGGGGGCAGAGAGCAGTCAACTTTTGGCATCTTTGTCAGCTCTGAAGTCAGCACTCCTCAGCAATTCATGGTACAAAAGTATGAGAGCAACAGGGTCACACTGAAATTGATAAATACCAGTTTGAAAATGTTTTCCATTATATGAAGATTAGCCAGAACCAGACTGAGTGTCACATATCTTGCCCTGTTAACTTGTGAGCTGAATCCAGGACTTTGAGATGTGTACCTGTCTTTTGTTATTAATATGCTCGAAGGGGCTGGGAATTCTTTTGGTTCCAGTCCGGTGGTTACAGATCTTAGCTCAGTTAGAAGATGCCTTTCTGGCAAATATTGCTTATTCTCATACTTTGAGGAAATATTATTATAATATTGTGGGGGAAAAGGGAAAGAATAGGGCATCATTCATATATCCTGTCCTCACTTGAGGCCTAGGGTGCAAGAGGCATTTAATGCACACTGTGGGCTTCCATGGCAGCCTGGTCCAAAGGGAAATGTTGTGGCTGGAGACAGCAGGCAACCATCTGTCCTTCTCTTGTAAGGTGCATGAAGTACCACTATCCCACTCCCATCATACTCATGGGGCCTAAGTAAACTGTAGGCATCAATGTGTTAAGATTTTTTCTTTATTTCATGGAGCTCATTGGAGGTTTCATACCCACACGCCAAAATTGGTTTTAAAACAGTAGTTTTTAACAATACTACATGATGATCTTATATAAAATGTAAAAGCTGTTAGAGGTGTGCGTGTCCATGCAGAAACCTCACAATGGCATGCTAATGTGTATCATCTGGCTCAAGTCTGAATTTTTGTTTTTAATTTTAAGATTGCTTTCAAAGTATTCTTCTCCTTTAACTGCTTAAAATTACATGACTATCATCATCTCACCATGTCTTGTTATTTCATAGGTGCTACTGCCTAGCATAATGAAAGTATAAAAAAAGCAGGAAGGGAGATCAGTTGAGTCTAAACTCTGTATGGAAGTTAAACCCTGCCATTCAGATGTTGCCATACGGCTGTCTCTAATGGATGAAGTTTAAGCAAAAAAAGAAAGTAAATAGGACCAGTTAATAAAGTATACCAAACCAAATCTGTCAGTTGCAATTCATAATTCATTTCATTTTGGTTTACGTCAGTAAGTTATCCCTGTATTTCCAACCATCGGAAAACCGAAGTTGTGAATTAAAACTAAGTGCAAGTATATATGTAAGTAAACACCTAGTGAATGCAACTTCCTGTTTCCTAATAAAACAGTCAGAAAAAGAATTTGATTTACTGCTGCTGCAATTGAAAGAAAGATTGCCCTAAATTTTGTATGTTGTTTGCAAGCTAAAGACATGAGATAGGTTCTTCTTTATAGTGACCTTACCCCGATTTAGTCTTTCCATAAAAAGTACTGAATATATTTGAAAGTACACTTAAAAGATCTCAGGCTGTTCTTTCATTGTTTCTAGTTGTTTCGTGGTTTGGGGGAATTTTCTTTGTATGAAGAAGTTGGATTCTGGGACCACAAGTGCCACTTTATGAGGTGCTGTATGAGCACTTAAGAAAACATAGTCTCAGCACAAGTGAAGCCCTTCACTTGTGTCTTTGGAAGTGGCAAGGGAAAGAGGAGCAGGAAGAGGACATGTCAGGAACGGTCATCAGACTGGGGATTTTAGGATTTGTTGTAATAATTGTAGGACCTTAACCTTAGAAAATGAGGCATTTGCTCCTGGTTTAGGAACAACAAAAGGTTCCCATCTCAGGTTACAAGCTTAATGTAAGAGAAGATTGAGTAGAACAACTGCAACATGGCCTGGAGTAGGCTGTGCCCAGGCACATTTGCCAAGTTGGTTGAAAGGGATAAGAGACTGGTTCTTGGTACAAACTCAGAGAATTAGACTGAACTAAGGGAACTGAGCACTGAAAGGCAGTAGGAAGGGCCCTTGCCCCTCCGTTTGCTTGAATAACCTAGTGGCAGTATATTAGAAACCCCAACTTTGACTACAAGGGAAACAGAAAGTTTAGCAGTTAATGCATGTTAGTGCCTCTTCTTTAGAAGGAAAACTCTCAGAATAAAGCTTAAAAAAGATTTTTTTTTTTTTTTTTTTTTTTTTTTTTTTTTTTTTTACTTCAATTTGCATAGTTCTGATTTACCCTCTTGTTTCTGTGGTCAAAAGCAGTAAAGAACTCTTGCTTAAATCCAAGGCAAAAGTTTTCTTTATAATGTAAATGAAAGTTATCTTCCCATGACACTGTGGTGTAATCTCCTATCAGTGATAAATATAGAGTAACAAAATATACTGCTTTCATTTTCTTTCCTAAGTTGGCAAAAGTTAGTTTTCTGACAGAGGCAAAGTCAGTGTCACGTCCTCAGGGGATTTTATGCATCTGTTCATTGTATTACACCATAGTAAGAAAGTAGCAGCTGAAATTGCAGGACCTGATGTCATTCTCCTTCAAACCAGCAGTAGTTTTCCCATTGACTTCATTGGAAGTTGGGCCAGTTTACATTTCACTGGAGTGTAAACCCCTGTTTTCTGAAGAAGAATGGCACTTCTAAAGCAACCCTTGAACTACCTTTCACAATCTTCAAGTGTTAAGAGTGTCATGCAAATTTTATCTCATACAACATAATCCATTGAAAAAATACTGCCCTAGATAGAAGTCACTGACAGAGGCATTCCCAAGGGTGGTCTTGGTGCACAACAGATCTTAGTAGAGAGTCTACTTCATTACCAGCAAGGAAAACCTTCGCTCGTTTGTCTTACAGTGGCATTTTATTTTATGCAGTTACCGCAATAGCATAGCAGTGTGCAAACTCACAATTTGAGACTGCTTCTTGGATGCCTTAGCTCCAGGCTTATTTATCTCCATTGAAATCGCTGAGGTCTTTTTTGTGTTTTTAAGTAGCCTCTTAATTTGGTGTCACAAACAGAAATAAAGAAGAAAAACATTTTGGGGGCATTAGTTCTTTGTAGATTACTGCAATGCTCAGCAGGTGACAAAAGCTCTTGGCATCCCCATTTAAAAGTCACTACATCACTGAAATTCCAGAAACCAAAAACTTCATTAGGCTTTTGTGTACCACCACTGCCTTTACGTTTCATCCCATTCACAAAGCCCAAACAACCTCATATCCAAAAAACTAATTAAAAGGGTTTTTATACTACCAAAACAATATCAATAAACAGAGTAAGACCTCACTGAGGTGTAAAAAAGGATACTGTATTGATTCCAGGGGAGCAGTTCTGGTATCAACTAGACAAGGGTTTGATCCTTTTATTTTACACAAGTTTTTGTTTGTCTTTGTGAGTGGGAAGGCTTGATAGTATTTTTGCTATTTTGTTTTTGGTATTCAAATATTTCCCCTTAAGAGGTCAAACAGGAAATGCCCCCTTGCATATGTTTGCTGAGAATTGTTGTTAGAATGATTATAATTATTGTTTTTTGAAGAAAAATATGTCCTTCATTGTAGATTGGTAAAAAACAACTGCTGACTGTACCTGGTACAGACATAGCTGATCATCAACATACACTGTATCTGGTACAGACATAGCTGATCATCAACATACATTAATATGTACTTTTGTTATCTTTTATTTTACAGACTTTTTCTGTGTTGTGTGTATATTTTCAGATTGTGATAAAGTAGTATTTATTCTGATTGCGAATTGAGTTTGAGTTGCAAGGAAAGGGACTTCACTGAGATACATGCCATTAAAGGGTCCAGACTGAAGTTCATGGAAGTGTTTCCGCTGACTCCAGTGAACTTTAGATCTGGTCCCTAATGAATGTCAAATTAAAATGCCCTATTTTCATATATTACTTACTTAAACTTACTGCCCTGCACTTTTGGTTCACGACTGGAAGATAACAACAATAAGTTTCAACAAGAATTTCAGTTTTCCTGTGTAAATCATTATTCTATATGAGAGGTTGGTCCCAACATTGTTAAAATGTGGCATTAAAAAGCAGGTACTCCTTTGTGAGATGAGGAAAAGGAAAATCTTTCAAACATACAGTTGACTTTTATTTTGTTTTATTTTTAAGCCTCTTGTCTTCAAGAGCTACTCTTTACCTTAACTTTTAAATAGGAGTTTTTAAATCAAGTTTAAATGCAGTTCCAGATAAATCAACTTCTAACATGGCTGTCTTGGCAGAATATTTGTTTTAAGTAGACCTAAGAATTAAAATGTGGTTTAGCTTAGATAAAAAGGTTGAAAAGCCCAGAGACTGTTATATCTTTGTTTCTCAGAGTACCACAGAAGATTCCCATTCTATGTTTCCAAGCTTTAATGATCCATAAAAATTACTGTATGCTTGGGATGGATGACAAAGTATCAAATTTCTTGCTTTGTCTTAGACACAAGCATGCATCCTCCTGAAAAATTACCCTGGATAGCAATTTCAACATGACTTTGAATTCATCCTTGACAGCATCTTACTGTGAACACAGTTTTGTCTCAAAGGGCCCTACTGGAAACATGGCTGTCCTCAAAGATTCAGGTCTCTGACATCTGGAGACGATCTCACTGTGATTGCTTTCTCTCATCTCCCACCAATCTTCGCTCAAACAATTTCCAACTCATTTTTCTCACACAAGCATTATTATGTCCAGAATTCATCTTTGGAGTATTTTTATCCACACAAAGAAATGGTAACAGTACAAAGCTATGACTCATTGAACAAAGCCCGTCAGTATGAATTCTGAAAACTGTTACCTTCAGAAAGCTTTGTTTGGTTTCTGCTAGCCATGTTAGTCTTTATTGACCGTTTACTCCAGCTTTTGCAAATGCCATTGCTGTTTCTTGTCTGTTCCTTCTCACCTTTCTCACACTTCCAAAAAGTCTGTAGAAACTATTATACCAGCCTTTCCAGTCTCTGCTTCCAATTTGTGTATCAAAACACGCCCAGAAAACTGTTGCTAATTGACCTGGCCACACTGTCACAATGTTAATTTGTGCTCACTTATCCTATTTGTTGTTATCTTGTCAATACCTTTTTAGGATGGAAACTCTTGGGACCAGGGTCATTTCATGTGTGAATACAGAACTCTGCAAAATAGGATGGTAGATCCGGCATGAGATCTCCAAGCACCATTGCAGCTAAACAGAAATACTTTCTATGCATGCACTTACATACATAGCCTAAACTTTTCATGTTAGGAAAACTCTTCTTGTCATTGTAAAGAAGCAAGGCACATGCTTTAGATGGTTTGTGCAGGACCATGTGGAGATATGGTTATGGACAAAGATCTGGTGTAATTCACTCCTATGCACAAAGCCTTATGCACATTAAGTTCAGCTTAAGCATATTTACAAGATAAGAGGAATCATTTTGTCTTGTTTTTCCATTAGTATATTCATCCCTACTTTCAACTGCATGAAGACGGCAAGGTTGTAATGTCTCTTCCATCTGTTGATAAACAAGGACAGACTGTGATTCTTTACAGTGCCCTCCTGCTTGCGTAGGACACAAACTTTTTTTTCCACAAGATGGATTCGAGCATTTTTTCAGAAAAACACCACTTTGTGAGCTGTTTTTCAAAGGATATAGAGTCTTAAAGGCAGGTTTTAGCAAAGAAGTGGTATTTTGAGACTTCTGTCCTGTGGTAGCTAGCCACACCTGTCCATTACATATTCTTTACTGAGTGGCATCATAAAAAGAAATGGGATGCATTGCTACTGGCTATTATCAGTCAAAAAAAATCAGTTTGGGGATCTACTGCTGATTCAGGAGAGGGAGGACTGCTCTTTGTGATTCTGACTGCTCTTAGATTCTTCTTCTCATTCCATTCAAATTTTTCCTTTTTGGCTCATCCACACAACTAAAAATCAGATAATCTAAAAATCATAGGATATAATTTTTCTCTTCTTCAACATTCACTTTAAATGCATGGACATAAATAGAAAATGGGTTAAAATTTAACATGGCTTTTCCAAAAGGGCATAATGTCAGGGTAATCTGATATCTTTCTTTGATGATTGTTTTTTCCGGACAAGGAAAATAAATGAGATCTCATCTATCTGGCTGGACTTCAGGAGAGTTGATACATTTTCAATGCTTTCAGGAGTAACTTGGCCAACAAAGCAAATTAAATTTGGTGGTGTGACATTGAGAAATCTTGAAAATACAAAGCAGCAGTAGTATATAGGAAGTATTTAATGAGATTGGTGAATGGAGAGGCGGGAGGAAATTTGATAGTTTAAAGAGCAAGACATACCATTATGGGCCAGTAACAAGAATATATATTATAGGCTAATAATAATAACTATTGACTAATCTGAAAGCAGGATTTCATCATACAGCTTCATCACAGAATGAATAAGAATTTCTAACGTGATGTAGCCATGAAAAATATAAACACAAGCCTCTAGTGTTCTGCATTAGAGAGTTGCTGTAGATGTGGAGTAATTGAGGTTCCATTCTGGCACTGTCAAGAGCTCGTCTGAAATAAAATGCATGATTCTAGTCAAGAGAAAAATGGAAATGGGAGCTGAGGCAGACACGAAGCTGTGGATAGCTCTGCAATGGAGAGGCACAGTTTTACCAAGGATTCTGAAAAAAACTTACTTGTTTAATCAAGCAAAAGAAAGGCTGAATGAAGATGTAAGACTTCTCTGTTGATATATCTAAGCAGGAAGACAAAAATGAGTAACCCTACAGATACAGAAAGAGGTGAGATAACTGCTTACACTGAAAGAGACTAATGATACAGAAGAAAATGAGTGAAAACTGACCCTTTAAAAATTTTGCTGGAATTTATATTTTTTAACTGAACAATAAAGAGATTTTTGAAATGCACATTCAACAAAAGCCTAAGCAGAAATTATGGTTTATCAGTTTATGAAATGCCTATATGATGCAGTTGCTTCACATAACAAGTAACTTAACTCAGCTTTACTACCCTACTTTATACTACCATGATTTAAAGCATCAAACAGGAATATTTAATTTAAGAATAATCATTTGGCATTTGTTGGTTTTAGTAATTTTGTTGGTTCTCAGTGCTTGGTACTGTTTAACACTCCTCTTTGCTAACCACAAAGTATCTGCAGATTTGTATATGCATTGTTATATGGCTTAATGAACAGTTATTCAGATTCATAATTTTTCCTTTTTGGTTTTGCTAGAAAATGGTGGATGATAAGTTAGTTATTTACAAGATAATCATTTACATATGGCTTTTGTCAAGCCACATTTGGAAAGAAATTAGCATGTAACTAAAAAAATTAAAAACCAACAATTTAACATTGTTTTGTTTGTTAAATTACATTAAATGACATTATGTTGGAAACATAAAGAGTAATTTGTCAAAACATGCTTTGCATTTAGCATGAACTAATTTATTAAGCAAAAGAAGTGTATGCAGTTAGTGTACTGAACTGGCTGTTTCTGGTTACTGTTTCCTTTGGGTTTTTAAAAAGTGGTAGAACTCATCTTCTGACACCTTATTTTTAATCATCAATTTCTTTCCTGTTAAAAATGTCGCTATTTTTCAAATTCCCAGTCACTTCTTAACTTTGAATGGATGAGTTACTGACATGAATAAGTTGAATAAATCATAATGAAGAAGTTATTTTCTCTGCTAAAACTCTGATGCAAAGTGTTTCGTCCATGTCCTTTACTACTCAAGTGTTTGACACCTGACTTCATTAGCAAGTGTACTACTTCATTTAATACCATGATTTTAGTGTCAGTCTTAATATGTTGTCATACAGCTGAACTTTCTCATTAAATAATATTTATTAAATGAAAAATAAACCAGATAAGTAAATAACATGTTAAAAGTAAATAACATGTTAACATTGATTCTTTTCTAGTTAAAACAGATCTCATGCTACAGATTTGTATTTTTCCAATTATACAAAAGAGAGACACGGTGGACAGTTTAATAATGGGGAGTGCTGTATCATTGCCTATAATAATTACTTGAGCAACTTCCGTGATTCAAAACTGTCATGGTTTAACCCCGGTGGGCAGGTAAGCTTCACACAGCTGCTTGCTTACTCACCCGCGCAGTGGGACAACGGAGAGAATCAGAAGGGTAAAAGTGACAAAACTCATGGGTTGAGAAAAAGACGGTTTAATAATTTCTTTTAAAGGGAAGAAAAAAAGAAAACAGTGAAGAGGAAAAGAAAAAAAACCAAAAAACAAGAAAAACAAGTGGTGGCAAAAAACACCCAAAAAACCAATTTCTCAGCACCAACCAACTAATGCCCAGCCAGTCCCTGAGCAATGGCAGCCCTGGCCAAATGCCCTCCCCAACACTCTGGTCAGTTGGGGTCAGCTGTCCCGGCTGTGTCCCCTCCCAACTCCTTGTGCACCCCCAGCCTGCTCGCTGGTGGGGTGGGGTGAGGAGCAGAAAAGGCCTTGACTCCCTGTAAGCACTGCTCAGCAGTAACAAAAACATCCTTGTGTTATCAACACTGTTTTCATCACATATCCAAAACAGCACCATATGAGGTACTATGAAGAAATTTAATTCAATGCCAGCCAAAACCAGTACAAAACCCAATATTGCATTCAGACTTTTGTACACCCCACTACAATCAAAGTAATATCTGTTTAAGTATCTGAGAGCCAAATGCTCAATCAGTAGGTACCGAGGAGGCATAATATTATAAAGGGATAGGGGGATGCAGGGTTGAAAGAAATTCAACACTGATTTTAGTGGAAGCAGATTTAGCACGAGAATGAACTTGTTTACATTTAGGCCAATCTTAAATGTCACTGTGCGTTTATCTTATTTGCCCACTCTACTGGCACAAATAAAATATTACGGCAATAAACAAGGCAAAATAATGTTGCCTTGGAAGTTGTATGATGAACTGTAAGTGTTCTTGCATACTGTAATATCTACTATTTCTGAAATATTCACTAAAATCTGATTTTTATTATTCATTATGTTTTCAGGGACCTGAGCCTTTTTTCAAGCAGTAGATTGTTTCCAGTGTTGGCAAGACTTCCAGGTTGTAAAATGAAAGTATTTTACATAGAGAAGTCAGAAAGCAAGCTTGAGATTTAACTATACCTGACACATCTCTACTAAAACTGCTGTCACCACTGTATTTGCCAGCCCTGCTTATGGCTCACAGGAAGAAAAACTCTAAACTCCAGCCATTTTGTGCACCCATTTTCAGACACTGCATTTCATAATTACATTTCACAGTTCCTTTTCAGCAAAGCCAGTCAAATGTTTCATTGCAATCTCTTCTTTATTAATGAAGTGTCCCTGTAGAGACAAGTTTTTTGATGATGCTTTCGTGAGGTATTTGAGGTTAGTCTGTGAGCATGCTGTGTGAATACACTTCAGCCCTGTGGTGAAGTGCACATTGCAATATAGTCTGTCAATTTCAGTTTTCATTTTTTATTGTCTTTTATGTCACTTGACAATGTTTCTGCTTACTTATACTGAAAAATCATGCATTGGGACATCTGGCAGATGGTTTCTGTGGTATGGAGAGAGAAGCAAACACCTGCATCAATAAGCTTAATATTCATCAACTAGATTACTATTAGTGGATATTACTATCTTTAGGGATATATCAATGTAAACAGATGTGTTATTTGATGTCACCAAAAACAAATCCTGTTTTACAGATGTCTGCCAAAAATTGACTAAACACAGCTGAGCTGAAAAGATACCCATAATTAGTGAAAAGCTGGGAATACTTTCTGAAAGACATCCTTCTCTGGTTCTAGCTGTTATTTCTTTTGTTTGGCCTTCCTCCAGATGGGAAATAGTTTAGGCAAGATCTATCCATTAGACAACATTGACATCTGTCTTGTGGGTAGAAATATGAGAAGGGAAGATGAATGGTGTCTCATGCCTCTGCTGAAATATATCAAATTTTAAGAGAAGCAAATTCACCCTGTGCCCTTGGATTACATAAAGTATTTACAAGATGTCACTATCATTTTGCCTGCATGTAGAATCCTGTAACTTTTCTACATAATTTTCTGTATCAGAAATATTCACTACTAGCCAATGCACTTTATACACGTTCAATATAATTTGAGAGTATGAACAATTTGATAGCTGTCCAGCTGTTTGGCTTCTGATGGGAAAGACACCGGGGATTTCACATCCAGTTAGATGTACTTCAGAGTTTAGGAGTACATTTCTAAGTTAGATGTGAAATGCTCGATATATATAAGAAGTTTTCATAAACAGTATTTCAGTAGCTAACGTTCATATGGTTGGATCTATATTTTTACATCAGAGACATAGTGAGGTACATATATACACAATGATATATATGTTTAGTACATATGCAAAAGTATATATGTGAAAAAAAGCTTTTCCTACATGCAGTTTAATGTTGTGAACAAGGTGATACTTGTAGGTGCACAAAGATATAACCTCTATCAGTTCAGTTTTGTTGCTGAACTTAAAAGTCATGTGTTTTTTAAGTAAAGGGACAGGTAAAACTGTTCACGGCAGCTTAGCCTTTACAACCAGATGCCAGTTTATAAATACTATCTGAAGACATGATATGATTGGAACAAAAGTGGAAACATCACTGGTCAACTGGACCAATGGCCCACAAAAGGATAGCATCTAGTGGAGGAGAATAGCTAAGCACCGAGAATCAGAATGAGTCAAACTGAAAGGGTGAGGTTTATTCTGGAGAAGAGATAAAAGTATTTCTTCACTATGGTGTTACAAAGCTGTTCAACCGGCTTTAAACTAGCTAGCCTGAGTATCAGCAGCAGTCAAGCCACTGGCTGAATCACTCTGCAGAGCTAACACACTGCATGCTGAGCACCTAGAAATGTGTGGTGCTAATCCAGTTATGCTAAACAGAGTACACATACAAAATAGGAGGCAGTTCCTCTGAAAAATGTGATGACATTAAACATATTATTTGCTTGGGTTTTATTTTTTATCAGATACAGTGTAATGCCTCTACAGGCATTACTTTAAAATCAAACAATTTAAATAAACCAGTGCAGGCTCCTAGCCCATGTGGGAGTTTGTCACACAGGCAGGGCTGCTCACTCAAATGGTGAGATGTCTTAAGAAGCAGACAAGTCAAGTTTTCTTTTAAAAATTCTCTGTACTGTATCAACTGTTGCAAAACCTCTGTAGTTTTGTTTTAATTGTTCTGGTAAGTGATGTTACCCAAGATTCTTTAGTCACAAACACTAATGAATTCCAAGGATTTCAGAAGAGCTGTTTTCAGTTTACACTGTCGTATTTTCATTTCTCTTTAGCAGTCAAACTCCTACCTCCAGCACCTACACATGCGATTACACATGTTGTTTCTGCACATCATACATATGCATTACTTAGAATTTTATTGTCACAGATGTTCAAAAATCAATGTTTGAAACCAATGCTTGTTTGATGGAAATTAATGCCAAAGTTACTTTAGTTTAAGTGAGTATTCATTATTTTAGCCTTGCATACCTAGAAGTAGTTGTAGATGTGCTGCTTTGTTTACCATACTGATTTATCCTGTGGTTTCAGGCAAAGCAACAGAGGGAGAATGGAGGACAATCTTAAGGAGTAAAGAATTAGGCACACTTTCTATTTATCTCAAAGGAGCAAACATGTTAAATTTTGATATTAAAATTAAACATATACTGACTAAATAAATCTAATAAATTACTGATTAACTTAGTTAACTTAAAAATATGGTTTTTAAGGGAAAGGAGACTGAAAATGCCTTGCCTCTTGGATTTTGCAAGTTATGTTTTCTCTATCTCCCCCCCCCTCCTTTTGTGGGGTGAAATTTTTGCATTTATTTCTACCTTTCGTAGAGTGTTACCTGCATTTAGTAGTTCCTTCATACATGAGCTATGTGTATCGCTTTTGTGAGAAGAAATGATACTCAAATCCAGTTATAGGTAAAATAGCTATTTTTATCTTGAACCAAATTTTTGCATGCTTAGAGTTTTCTGCTTTCTTCTGGCTAAACTTGTTTGTTGCATTTGATTTATAGAACTGAATTTTTCACAATAAATCCTATAGCCAGTGTACAGCATGTATACTCCTGCTGTCCCCAGGCATCTATAGTTTATTTCCACCATCCTCATTTATTTTTCCTGTGGTAGATAAATGGTCACCAACTAACAAAAAATGTTTAGTGATCTTAGCTCAGATATTATAGCATTTCTTATAAATGTTAAAACTCTATGTCGCAGTTCAAGGCTGTTAGGAAGCTTTTGTTACAATTCAGCTTTTTTATGGTATGTTTTCTTTGAATTGCACTGCAATGGGGAAGACGAGGAAAAGGCTCTACTGATACCTGAAACACATCAAAGGCTTCAGAAACTAAACATGCAAGACATGCTTTTGTTAACGTGTGCTGTATCACCATCTTTAGCAGCATATACAGCTTCATGATTTGACAGAATTACTATTTTGCTGCTTACTGATGTGAAAATTTGATACAGTAGGAAACAATTGTTTCTGGAGGGAAAACTCATTTTTTACAAAAATTCTAACCTAAAAATACAACTTTGAAGAAAAAGAAAAAAAATAGATAATAAATTGCTAATATACAGCAATTCTTAGAGTTCTTAATTGTATGGAAAGATAATAGCATCTAGTCTGACTGCTTGTATATCGCAGCCTATTGCATTTTCTACAGTTAACACTGCAAAGGGAATAGTAACTTCCACTTTGAGCATAACTAATATTTGGCTAATCATATATCCCAGACAGGCATTAGTCTTGGTTTAGACACATCAATATAGAGAGAATCTTCATTTTTTTCTTTGATAGCTAGTACCAAAGCCTGATCAAAATTTTTTATTAAAGTGCTTTCATTCTTAATGAATTTTCCTGGATTCAGCTTCTACAATTTGATCTCTGCTGAGTCTCTGAGTATTTTACATTAGGCAGTCATTAGGTTTGGGGTTTGTTGTTTTTTTTTTTTTTTTTTATAAAGAGCAGAAACCTCAACACAGAAATAATCCTAGAAGGGAGCAACGTTTGCCAGTATGGTTGTAACAGCAAACCCTTCCTAACATAGGCCCAGCTTTGGACTTGACTTCTGAAGTTTGAGTTGGAAACAGTAGGGGAAAGGGAGTGTGGATCTTCCCATTCCTGCGTGTGTATAGCCCCAGCTGCTCTTCCCCTCAAGCTCCTGTGTTACCAGATTCTGATTTCTGATATTTTTACTTGAAGTAAAACAGTAATGGTGGTGATGATAATCTAATAAATTGGCTAATGAATATGAAATAAATTGGCTAATGAATGCTGCCCTCTACTGCATCAACTCTAGGGTATGCATAGGTCTAGGCTGTTTACAATTAGACACAATTCTTCCTAAGTTCAAGTGGTAGAGAGGCCTGTTACTGGGTCCTATTCCCCACTTCTGCTTTGTAACCACAAATTTGTTACAGTATTTTATACATACTGCTTTCCATTTGTAGACCTCATTGAAAATACTCATCTCTAAATATTCCCAGCTTTTCCCCTCATTCAGAATATGATATACCACTGGGATTTCCTTATCTTGTTTAAACTGAAAATGGGCATGGACTAAGACTGTCAGTTTTGGTTCATTCCATTATAGTTAAAGTAGCAGCCTTTAATCATTACCAGCAATATTAGTGCCACAACAGTGTTTACATCTCAAATATGCTTCTAATTTTCCCAGTCAAAGGCAAATTGTTGGTGATATCTTATTGTTTTTTTAGGTAGCTAATGCCAAAATGCAAGGTTATGATCTTGATCTGAATATTTCCCAGATGTGTGGTAAGGTGAAAGGTGGAACAGCTAACAGAACTTGACTTCCTATCCATGTTAGTCTAACTTAAGTGAATTCTAAGTCAGGCATAATTAGAGAATGAGACCCCCAGAAGCCTTCACCTTCACAACTGTTTGAGATGAAAGCTTAGTGCTTGGGTGGATGTAACATAATCCACATGTTGGAAGAGAAATCAGAATCAGCTGTCACTGTCTCCTTGCATATGTTTTACAGTGCCCGTTAGCCACCACCTTGTCAAAAGCCAGTGATCTTCTCCAAGCTTAATGCTTCTAATTCATTTACAGTGGAATCAGGACCAGATTCTGAATCTGATGCCAGTTCTACCACAGTGACTTCCACTGAGGTTTCAGTTTGCATATGGCAGATCCAGTTTTGGACGAGGTCATTGATAGAGATGGATTCTAAGGATCCTTGATCATGGAAGTCACTTAACTCTTTTCCAGGACAGCCACGACAGCAATACCATAGATATCAAAAAGAAGAAATAGAACAACTTAACAAAACCTTGAATTTGGCCCATGGGGTTTGGACCAGATGACCTCCAAAGGCCTTTTCCAACTTAAATTATTTTCTGAATTGAAAAGGGATCTAGAAATCTTTTCTATGTCCCACAACACTGGAATTGTTAAGCTGGGAAACAGAGATTGATATTCAAATCATTTAAGATAATTAGGAAAGTTTGCTTTTATTAAATATTGTAGCCTCACTGGATAAAACACTGAAATAGAACTCAGATAACAGAGTCCTATTTCAAGCTTTGCTATTATTCTGCTAGGTCACGGCTGCAAAGCTATCAGTCTCTTGAATCAATGGTGTTTACTGGCTTCTCAAGCTGATCTTCCTGGCTCTGATACCTAATGATACTGGAATGAAGGTCACACTCTCTATGCTAGTATGTACATAAAGGAAAAATTACATCAGGGGCATGTCTGTTAAGAGTAAACAGGTAATAGCCTGTGTTTAATGTACATGATAAAAAATATTTTATGAGGGCAGAGGGGGAGGACATTAGAGTGGTCCTATAACAAATCCATCAGTGATTTGCTTTAGCCCACTTGTTACTAAGGTAAGCCAGGTTTCTTGAAGTAAGATTTAAGTATTCATGCTAGTTGTCTTCTCCTAATAGCTTTTGCATCTGCTGGAAATCTTCATTCAGGTTTGTTAATGAATAGCTCAGAGTTTTCATGTAAACAAAGATATAGCTCTTATGAGATAACAGGCAAGCAATCAAAGAAGTGACAAATCATTAGTTCTACACTAAGAAAAATGGTAGATTTAATCAACCACAGGCCATAGATCTGCAAGAACGTTTTTTGTTAGTTTTCAGAGCTATGTATATTTTGTCAGAAGCAGCACAGAAATAAGGAATTGCTGAAGTATCAGCTCATGATTACAGTATGTTTCAGGACAGTGCTGATCACTGGCTCTACATGTTATACATTAACTAAGTAGTGGATATAAGGCTTCATAAATTAGAGCATACTGCTCATTAAAATCCTTCTATTTCTGAGGCTGGACTTAAGATGGTTTTGAGCAAATAATGGTGAACCAGCTGAGAACTGTGCCAGTCTGGTCACTTATTGATTCATCTGACATCTCCTGTTGAAATGGGATTTAAGGAGGAAGGATGGATCTGGTATAACTTAGGTCAGCCTTTGGAAACTTTCAGTCTCCCTGACTGTGGGTAGTTTGCCTCAGTTTGGGAATGTGGCCACAGAGCTCCTTTTTATGTGCCCCACAGCACTGGTATTGTTACATTGGAAATCAGAGATTGATACTCAAAGAGTTAAGATCAATTAGAAAGGATTGCTGAGCTCAGTGGGCACTGGGTCTTGTCAGCTGACATTTGGAGCAGTGGCACAGACAGCTTTGAGATCCTTCAGGCAACATGCTAGAACTCCTTGCACCAGAACTCTTCCACTTCAATACTAGAGAACTGAGAAGGTTTTGCCAACTGGGATTTTGTCATCTCTGTCTTATTAAAGATTTTACAGAGCACTAGCTCTTGCTCACTCTGTACATGAAAAATGAGAGACATGGAAATTAAAAATCACCTGCAACTAGTGTCAGTAATATATTCATGTTACTCTATTGTCATAACAAAGGAAGTATTTGCAGTATTATTTCTATCCTGATACAAAAATTTCTTCCATCTTTCCTACCAGAGACTGGTTTATTATCTTTTGCTTTCCCTGAGGGCTTTTATTTTTTCATAGGCAGCTGACAGTGCAACTGGTGGGACTGAGTGGGGTCAGGCAGTCCAATTGCTTTGTAGTTGCATGGAAGTGAGTTATGATTGTGCAGATGCATGACAATAGATTTAGCAGTGTCTTATAACTGTTGATTATTCTGTTAGTTTATACACAGCAAGGAGCTCCCAGAGTGTGGTCTTGGCACACACAGATTTCAAAACAGCAAAATAAATAAAGTAAATAAATAGACTGACGGTTTAAAGGAAGCCACTGTGATGCTTAGTCGTATGTTTCAACTTACTCTTTTTCTATCAAGTTCTTTTGTTAGTGTCTACCACAAGGAGAGAGGAGGAGATTACAGTGTGGGCTTCAGCAGGAAAAGAGAGGCACTAGGAAAATCATGAATAGAAAGAAAATAATTCACTAGAGGTGGGCAGAGGACCATGGACCTTAAGAATCAAATTTTCAGAAGTGGTTCTGTTATCTTCATGCTTTGCTTTGTAGAATACTTGCTGTCTATGAGCCTGATTTGTGAAAAGAGTACCCACAAATTTGTAAGTCTTGTAGGAACTACAGTTGGCAGTCCAGCTTTCAGATACTGAATCCTAAGTTCTGTAGGATGCACCAGCATGCAAGCTAATTATTTATTTTTTGTAAGTAGAAGTCCCTTCAAATTTCAAACAGGTCTAGTACTGTTGTCATAATAATGCTTTTCATTACAGAAATAAATAGATGTCTCATTTCTAAACACCACTGACTACAGTGTTTGAATGGTTTCTAATAAAACAAAAAGGAATTATGGTCAGTGTTGCATTTGATCAGATATCAATTAGGATCAATAAGCACAAGCCTGCAAATGAAGAACATGAGGATGAGGGACATAAAGTTCACAATTTAGAGGCAAGATCTCCAAAGTTTATACATAATCTGTGAAGATGATGCACTGTGAAACAATTTATGGTCTTGAAGTTTTTGTGAGCAAAATGTAAATGATCACACTCCTACTGTTGCCTAGAGCTACCACATACCTGAACTGACCTCTCCTGCTGTCTAGGCCTTTTAATGATTCTTTGCATTTCTTCTAGAATTCCAATGCATTGACCAGAAATATCATACAGTAGTTATTATTGGTTTCTGTGTAACCAAAAATCCTGAACAATTCAGGACATCAGCTGCACACCATGCACGCTGTCAGTCCATACATTTCTGGAAGTGTTTGATTTCCTATGCAAAGACTGTACAGAATACTGCTTTGTTGCATAGCAAGTCCAACATTTTCAGAAACATTTGATTGACTTCTTGTGTGTGGTAACACAGCTCTATAGGCTTGGAAGAAATTTCAGGAGATCATGTGGTGCATCCCCTTGTCCCACAATGTACATATGGATGATACCTATCATCAACTCCGCTGGACACTTTTATCACCTCCTCTTAAAGACTGCACACACTCCAAAGCATCCTTAATGAATACAGAGAGTTTTTACCACCCTTATTAAAATCTTCTTATTCTTAATATTCTCTCTTATTCTTTTGTGCTGTTGAGCCCATTATTTCTCTTGCCACTTGCATGGAATATTCCCCTCCTCTTTCCAGATATTTTTTAAGTATGTGAAAGTTACTGATATGCCATCTCTTACCAAATCTCCTCTTCTTAAGATAAACAGGATGAATTTGTTTAATTTTCCATTGCAAATCAATTTTTCTAGACCTATGGCCATGCTGGTTGCCCTCCTTAGACATATCTTGAAAAGAGCATGGAGCCAAGATGAAGCCTTCCAAGTGCTGAATAATGTGGGGAGATTGTCTTTTGCATTTCACACACTATATTCATGTTTAGACATGTTAGGAACATGTTTGCTTTTGGTGTTGTTCACTCAAACCCTAACTGTGGACCACTAGCCACCCAGACACTTTTCTGCAAAATGGCTATCTCATTTTTCTTCATCCTGTATTTGCATTTCCTCAATATTTCATTCCATTTGGGCAGTGAATCATTGAGAATGATTCTCTAAATATGGTTTTCTATGTTTTTCATCCTACTTAAAATACAGTTTTATATGAAACTAGTGTATTTGTGATAATGTAATGTGATAGTGTCAAAAGCCTAACTACATAGCTTTTTTCATGATATGACCTGTTACGTTGTCATAAAATGAAATTAAACAGAATTTGCTCTTGACAAATCTTTGTTGGCTGTTTCTCTGCTTTCTTCCATTTCTCTATATGAGGGGATGTATATGTAAGAATTAAAGGGCAGCTCCACTGCTTCAGACTGAAGGTCAAGTCTGGTTTCCTGTCTCTGACAGTAGCAGTAGCAATAGCCTATTTACTTGTCCTAGGAACATGTTTTTGGAATTAATTGTTCTGATTGCTATTCAGTTCATGTAAACTGACATGCTACTAATGACTACTGTAATCTAACAAATGTGGAAAAATACCTTCTTTCATTTTAAGCATCTGGCCAATAATTTCATTTAAGATTCAGTGCATAGTTGCTCTTCGTTCACTTTCTCAATGTTGCCTACAATTTTGTAGATTCGTGGTCCTCAAGCCATTTCTGTTCCACCCTGTGAAGCCCTAGGTTTTATTGATTCCTCAAACAATAGTTAATCCTTATTTCTGACCATGCATGTTGCCCTTTCCTGTAGCTTTTCCAGTTCTGTTCCATCTTTTATGAGATGAGAGGCTAGGGTAGCGTGAGTGTTCAAAATGCAAGCACAGATGGATTTAAACTCTGCTGCTATATTTTCCATTTCCTAAACGTTCCCTACTCCTGTACTGTACATTCCTAATTTTTGTTTTGCTATCTATTATAATAGTAAGAAGTGATAGCTGGGCCATAAGCCATTCTGTAACACATTCCGTGTTTATAAACCTAATGTTACTTTCCCTGTGTGTACCAGTTTTTACAATATTCACGTACATTGAGTTTTATCTAGTATTTTATTGCTTCGTCAGCTTGGATCCTGAGATTCTTCTGCAGTTACTCCCAGTTCCTTCAGATTTACTACCCTGAATAGTTTAGTATAATCAGCAGGGTTTGTCATGGCATTACTGTGGATCATTAATGAAAATGTTGAACACAGACAACGCCAGGACTTTGCCGATTACTTTCCTGAGAAAACTGGTTACTTTTTTTCCCTTATTTTAACACTTTACTATTTATTTATTGTTATCTATACATCAGCTACACAACGTGAGTATAGAAATGCTGATGCTTCTTGAAATATAGGTGTGCAGTTTGTTCACACACAAGCAGTAAGACATTGTACGTAGTTTTATATTTACTGTCTGTGCCCAGGCTGTACAAGCAGCACATGCACCATTGCTCTGACATTGCTCAGAAGTGTCTGTCTCCAAATGCAAAATCCCACACAAAATACGGCAGCTCTGTTCTTCAGCTGCTCATCTCAATAGTTGTCTAAGACTTTGTCTACAATGTCGGATAACTTAGCCCCCCAGGTGGCTTTTGGATGCAGCACTCCTGACCTTTCACATTGCACATGTTAGTTCACGCGTAGCTGGTTTTGGCATGAACGATTTCCTCCTGGGATGAACCTCCACAAAATTCTCGGGATAGTTCACTGCAGGAAGCACTCCTACGAGGGAATATGGACAAGACCAAGCCAGGCTTGGTTCCTTTGGTTTTATTCACTTTCATGCCAGGCCCTGCAAGAGGATCTCTACATGACCTTGGCATCAGACTATACAAACAGTGAACTGGTGGGTTGCCACACAGTCTTCACAATATGTCAGTCACCCAGAACAGAAAAACCACAGACGTGTCTGAGGGCTATGGGTAAAGTCTCTAGAGGTAATAGTCTGAGGAAGATTGAACCAAGCACTCTCAGGGATGCACGAGACCACCCTAGAAGGTGCGAATACGGTTGTCAACCAGTTTTCACCAAATGGCCTAGGGGCCAGGTGCTCTTTGCAAGGTTAGACAGTAGTGTAAGGAAAGGTATCTCTGAGCCTGAAATAAAAGTACAGGAGGTTCTTTGCCCTCTACACATCCCCTGATAAGGATACTGCTGGGATCACAGCAGAAACTGCACTCACTGCCAGCTAAGTAGTTGATTGGGCGTGGTTGGCTGAGTGGGATTTTGTGCTGTTAGACTCCAGTGAGCAGAAACCCCAATTTAAATGCAGAAGGTTGAGTAGAAAAGCTGGAAAGAATGTATCAAACCTTCTGAATTGTATTGTCTGTTAACTGTCCCAAGCATAGTTTTGTGAGTATTTGTGCAAGAGACTTACATAGTTCAAGGAAAGAGAATACCAAAAAGATTTCAGTAACCCAGGCTAGGGAATCAGAGTTTGTATAAAAGGACAAGACATGAGGCGCAAGCATGTGCAATTAGATCACATAATCCTGTGTGCAAAACATGCTTGTTAGCTGCTATCTGAAGATGTCAGCAGAGGAGATGGGAAACAATATAGAAGGAGACTTGAAGATAATGAAAGCAGAAGGGTGTGAAGTGATTGTGCTCTGCAGATCAGCCTTTTAAGTTTCTGTGCAAGACTGACGATTTTGTCATGCTGCTTTTTGATGAGGTGTTGAATGAACGTTTAAGATGACAGCACTTATCACTGCTCATCAAAGTTTAAAAAAAACTGTTTGTACTAGAAGACTGAAGATACTAGGTCCAGCCAGGTTAGGAGACAGTCAAGTATTAAAGACGAAAACACTGTGAAAGACATATATCAGGTGCTTGCACTATAGCGGGCAATAGTTTACATCTGTGTGCAAGAGTACAGACCTTGTTACTTGCTTTAGTGTTTCAGCATACCTTTGATGATGAAAGAAGCATACAAAATACGTAAGTCAAAGTACAAATCTAGCATTAAAAATGAGAAGCTGATCTCATAGCATTATAACAAGAATAATACAGTTATTGAATGGTGTCTTTTTGATTGGTTGTAATTTAAGATGAATTAAGTACACAGAATTATTTATGTCAGAAAAAAAACAAAAAATGGACAAATCAATGAACTAGTGATCAGAGGTCATTGAGTTCTTTTCAGCTGCTAAACTGTTAGCCTTAACATCTCATATAGTAACAACTTGCAATCAATTTATCTTTATTTACTTAAAGACTGTGCAATAACAATTCTCATAATAATTGTGTCTTTCAATAAATATTTTGTCTGAAAAAGGTTAGACAGTAGTTTGTTTGCAAAGTACCCAAGGGGTTATGAGTTACTCACAACCTATGACTGGTCATCTTAAATCATATACAACATTGACCCAAACTATGCAAATAGGAGTATTAGGGTCAGAGACCTGCCTTTCATTTGATCACATCCAGGTCAGTTAAGAAAAGAATTTGTGGAGAAAAAAAAAGCTACAAGGGACAAACAACAGTTAGGAGTTTTAAGATAGACCGAAATACTGTTTGCAGTCATTTACTTAATACTGATCAACCATACCATACAGCTGCCCTAATCTACACTTCTCAGATGTTCATTCTGTTCCCACAGTCATTATAAAGTTTCCTTTAAAAAGTGATTATTCTGACCAAGCAATACTAGGAATACTTGTGGCATTGTAGAAGAAAGCTGCTGAAAGTGTTGATAAGTAACTGCCACCAAAGATAATTATGTGAAAAAGAATGATCATTATAGCTGTCCAGGGGTAGTCTTGCATTATAAACATGTGGATCCCATATTTTAAAATACCATGGATTCCCTTTTCCTGTGTGAGGCGAAGACAGACATAAACCATTAGAACCAACAACTAATTGATGTGGTGGATTAGTGTGTTTGGCAACTTTCTGATTTGCAAGGAAGACACTAAAACATCCTTTTTTTCCAAAGAAACATAGCAGTAGCAGGATACTGCTAGGAACTGTACCTAGTCATGGTCTCTTAAAGAGGATCCTGTAGAACTTTGTGATTTTTCTATTTTACCACGTTACTAGGTCATTATGCCCATACAGATTTGGAAGAGGATCCTACCTCCTACAGGCAGTGCAATGCACATTGCCAAGCTTTGTGGTACAGTTATGCAGTGAATTTCTTTCTGTCTCCTACCTTCACAAGAAGATAAGTATTTGAGACTAGCAAATGAGAAACCATATTTTTCCAGTCCTGTTGTCTTGCACAATGGGGAGTCAAGTTGAGATCCATCGTAAGAACAAATGAGGCCCAAAATTAAACATAACTGTTGAAAGAAACTGTTGTCTCATTTTGATGTGCAGCTGAGCAGCCTTAGCTAGAGCAACAGCCACAGTATGTGTCAGACAGTCCCAGTAGGAGGCAAAAAACCTGTCATTTGGATAAAGATTGTTGACAGACAAGCAGCAGAGGCCATCTGCAGCACACGGACTTTCATAAGTCTCACAACTTCCATACAATGTCTCATAGGGATGCCTTTTTTTGTCTGTTTGTACATACTCTGACCACTTTAGCACCCAGGCTTACTTCCATCTGCTCATATGTGGCAGTGCCCAAGTAGCGATTGGCTCCATTTAATTATAATTTGTGCCCCACTTGCGAATGTCTGTCCTGTATCTGCTAGAAGCTCCTGACTGAGCAGCAGCTGACTGCCTGAGCAGTGGAAGTCCTGCCTTTCCTGAGATTGCAGGTGATGGACAGCTACTCCTCCTAGCAGTCACCATGCATTTTGACTGTTTCTTCTGCAGTGCCACTGCCTATGCATTTTCCCTTCCTTGTGTGTTGGGATGGGCAATAAATGGAACAGCCTTAACTCCATCCGGTTTCTTCCAATTTGCAATTATTCACATTGAAACTTATAGAAATGGTAAAATGCAGGAGGTGAATGTAATGACCATGCATGTGAAAGATAACTCATGATTCCACCTAGGTTGAAGTAGGCAGTTCCGCACACCCCTGAGAAAATTTACTGAGCTGTACTAGTCTCTTATAAGCTTTCCATTCTCCTGTGTATTTCTGTGGAGACCTAGAAATTTAAGATTTGGCAGAAATCCTGAGTGCCTGGTCCTGTCTACTAAATGGAAACATATAAGGACTGCCAAGTTTCGATTAGGATTTGGATTGGGATCCAAGTTTCCTTATAAACACATGAAGTAATCTTTCTGCTCAATTCAGTACCCATTACGCCTTAGTTAGAACATTGGTCCAGTCTTGGGCACCTCACTTCAAAAAAATTAGCCAATTGGAAAGAGACCAGAAAGAGAGCAATAGGAGGTCTAGAAAACATATACTACTAGGAATGACTGCAAAGACTTGGATTGTTTAGTCCTTAGGGGTTTAGGTTGATTTGTTTTCTATTCAGAGTTATTTCCAAGCCAAATCATTCCAATGATTTTGTTTATAGTGCTGCTCCACAAACAGTTATATTTGAAGGGTTGGTGAACTTCAGCACAGAGGCAGGAAAAAGTATCTGGGGGAAGGGAGGGCTGAAACTGTTTAAGCCATCTTTGTCAAGAGATCTAACAAATCGGATAACTACAACCCCGCATCTAACCATATATACTAGGTGGGGGTAGGGTCGCGGGTGTTTTGTTTTCCTTTTTTTCTGTTGGCATATGAATTGCTACCATTTCTTGATCAGTATGAGTCATCAGTTATAACTCCTCCATCCCAGAAACAGATCAGATAATGGATTCTGACACTGTCTGTGTCTAACCTACAAGTTATCAATCAATTCTTGCAATGTTGGTGTCAAGCATGCTGAAATGTACAGACCTTTATGTTTTCCATCAATGTTCAGGTAGCTGGCTGTATGTCTTCCCATCTTGGCTTAAAGCATGGAGCTCAAGAAATCTGAGCTCTGATTAACAGAGCTAGGTACAGTTGGCCCTACCTGTAGCCACCCCTTGTCCACAGCATGAATTAAATCCATGTGAAGGAAGCAAACATGTTTATCTTCCCTCCTGCAAGACAGTTCTAGCACTTTGGCTAAATCTGATTACATGCTTGCATGTTAGTGATGAAAGTGATGAACAAGGTGTCCTTGAGGGCAGAGCTGAACTCATCTCAACTGACAGCATAGATGTGTCCTCAAAGTCACTTCTGCATTTTCTTTGCTTAAGTTTAACCCATCTAACTTTGGACATTTAGGCTAACTGTATTCCTGAATTAATTGTTTCTGTTACATGTCAGGATGTACACTAGCTAAATTGATTCCTGCCATTCTTGTAGCTAAACTTAAACTCCTCCTTTACTAACCAACAGCTCTCACTACTGCATTACTAATGAGGTTCTCTCTTCCCATGTACCCTACTTCTGCCACCTTTCCATTTACTTCCTCTACAGAGGAGCATTGGCTGAGTGGTCCTTGCTCTGCTCTGAAATTAAAGCCATAAAAGCAGCAGATAAGGAAAGGAAAAGCAGTTTAGTTTCCTTTAATCCCCTTGTGGGTCTGAGAGAGGGCTCTAATAATTAGTCTTTTACGTGGTCTTTATGCACCAAGGAGATTTCACGTCTTATGCTGATATTGTGCTAATGCAGGAAGGCTCAGAGGTCCTGTTCCCACAGCCTTCCAGAAGTTTGGATACATATCTCAGGCTTATCCAAATGCATCAGATGTGGGAATTGGACTGGAAAGCTCATGGGACTTTCACATTTTGGCTATAGTTGATCTAAATATGACACATTAGCAGCTTGCTTTGTGGTCTTTCAGTACTTTCACTTCTGATTTAGAGCAGGAAGGGTGGAGGTCTCAGAAAATATTAAATAATAATAAAAAGCACCAAACTGATTTTAACTTCAAGTGAAGTTTTAGTTTTGAGTCAAAGCTCAGGTTATGGATCAGGTTGGTTATTATTTGAGATTTCTGCCTATAACTGTGGCATCGTGGGTTGTGAGATTTGTATCTTAAGCTGCCTTCCAAAGACAACCACAAAGTCTGTAAGAGATTACATTTTAGTGGAACTACTTTGCTTCATTGAAAAAGCTTCCAAAAGCAAGTCTTGCTTAGCCCATCTTCAGTTTTCTAGGTTTGTTTTATCTTCTACTTCCACCATCTTCCTCCTTCTGTTGTCAATAATTCTTATGAAAAACAAATAAAAGATGGAGATAACTATAACTTCTCATTTGGGGGATGTTTTCAACTTGCTTTGCACAAGTGTAACTGGTGAAACAGAGTAGAAAGAGAGTTAGTGGGCTCATAATCCTTAGCACTTCAGTCTTTCATGACCACATCCAACCAGTCTCATTTCTTCTAACCAGCTACTAAGAGCAGCTTTTTGAAATATCAAATCTTTAACATTATGCCTTATCACAAACTTTGTTTGACCCAAGCCAATGCCAGTCAAAGGTACCCCTTCAGAGAAGCTCCCTGGAGGATGCACACAAAGTTCTAAAAAGTCAGTTTAGAGGAATGTTACCAATTTCCATCCTCTCCACCAAGAGCAACAGCTGTCTTCACAGGCCCAGCAGGTTCTTGTCACCATTTGGGAAACTGGAAAGTTTTGGAAGTTCTCAGTCATCATCACATTCCATCCAGCTGAACTCACTCTTCATCTGTGGTATTTCTGCAGACAGAAGAAAAGGCAAGGGAGGGAGGGGCTGCCTGTGGGTTGCCATGTATATGGGATAATCTCTGAAAGGGGGAGGAAGGTGCAAGGTGGTCCTGTTCCTTTATATTAAGAGGACTGCAGCTAGAGTTGCAGACATTTAAAGTGCATTTTAAGAACTTATTACACAAATGACACAGCTACAGAAAAATGGTCACTGCCTCACACTGCAAAGAAGTTGAATTTGGTCCCAGAATCAAGTGGTTCTCTTTGCAGGGTATGCTTGAATCCCTTGCAGTACTGCCTCGATAATACATCTGGTACTCTGTCAAGTTGTCTTTCCTAACAAATTGCTTGACATAATTTCACTCAAGTTCTAGGATATTTTGTAATTTTTTTGCTTCGTATTACCAGCATTTTTATAAAAACATCAGACATTTGGAATTAGCGTACAGAATTACGTAAGTGAAATTTTTCACTTGTATTTTTTACAGTCCCTCTGTGCAGAGCAAGACAGCCAGTCAGCTTTCTGTTGCCTTGTCATTTATATAATGATCACTTTTACAAACTATAAAAACACAGTTTATTTAAGTTAAATATATTTGGTTTCTATGGGGAGTATGTTTCTAGCCTTTGAGACCTGTAAAGAGAGCACATGCATAGCTACAGGGCACATCTCAAGTTGATATTTGAAATGTTTCTAATTATAATGACTTGGAAATGGTTTGGGTATTGAAAGCTATGCTTTTACAGTGGATGTGGTCAAAGCGGATTAGTTGTAATTGTTCAAGTTTACAGAGTTATGGCTGTAAAATAATAGTGTGCTATCTGTTTTAAAACCGTAATGGAGGCCACAGAATAATTTTTTTTTTAATTATTTTATTTTCCTTTCCAAGTTCCTAAAAAGCATGGAACCGGAAATGAGTAACTACTAACGAGAATTTTCCCCCTAAGAATATTAATTTTTTGTAGTGCTTATTATCAAGCCTAATTGCAAGTCACATTATATCATGGAAATTACTTTACACATTCTCTTGGAATGAAAAGTTTTAAGGCATGGAAATGCCTGAGCCCAAGCAATGTTATAAAATCAGATACAAGAAACGTACAAGGAAGTATGCTGAAATGCCTTTTTTGTTTCAGTCTTCACAGAAAAGAAACAGGAGCTCCAAAGAGAAGCTAACATTGGTTGGAATAGAAAGAGAACAAAATGAAAATGAGTCGGAAGTTATCTGTTTTTTACTTGATAAAATTTACTTGCTCTACTGAGTAGGCTGGCAAGCCTTTAGAGATAATTCTGAAAACTTGAGGAGAAAAATGACTCCCCACATAACTGAGGAAGTAGTAAATATAATACTGTCTTTTAAAAGGGAAAAAACCAAAGACCTAGAGACAAATCATCATATCCTGAGAAAAAAAATGGGAAAACCAATTTTTAAATATATGTTTATAAGCACCTGAGAAATTATCAACCAAAAATAATTAATCAAAGAATTAATCAAAGAGAAGTAATACCAAACGAACCTAATTTTCAACTGTAATGAGATAAAAATCTTCATGTGTAGCAGAGAAGCAGTAAATACCATCAATTTGGGAAAGATTTTTGAAACTAATGTCTCTAATGATATTCTCTTAACCAAGATCAGCAAGCAAAATATAAGTGGAATTCTTACGGTATGGAAAGCCATACTCAGGACTCAGGACTCACCAGTTTTTCACTGCCAATCTGAACAGAGGCATCAAGTTCCGCAAAGTCTCTTCAAGGTATCTCCTAATCAAAAATTCATTAATAATTTGAATGAAGGAATTGAAAATATGGTTATAAAAGTTGCAGGCAATATGAAACTTGGAATAGTTGCAAGTACTTTGGAGGACTAATAAGAACTCAAAACAACATTGACAAATAGAGAAATTATAAAATAAACAAGAGGCCACTTAACTGGGGCATGTGCAAAGTACGACATTTAATTAGGAGTAATCAAATTCACAACTACAGAATGAGGAATGATTGCTTACATTTATTCCATGTATGCAAGGGTGATGGATCACAAATCAAACATGAATCAGTATTATCACATTACTCTAAAAAAAAAAGGAAGTATGCATAAATGTATGAGTATGCATATGTCCTTTGCAGGAAATGTGAAATATTCCTTCATGTATTAACACTGGTAAGATTTCAGCAAGAGTACTATGGCTGTATTGTGAACAAAAGCAACAGGAGTGTTCAAAGGTCTAGAAAACCTGAAAGCTTTAAAGAAAGCATTGAAAAACTGGGGTTGTTCAGAGAGCAGAAGTTGGTAGGTAGATAGGTAGGTGTGATAATAATTCCTGAATATGTAAAAAGTTTCTGCAAAGAAAAAAAAATAATCTCTTTTTTTATGTTAGTTTACAGTTTAAACAGGAATTAATGGGCTCGAATTACAACAAGGCCCTTTAAATTGGATACTAAAAAATTTTCTAATGTAGATAGTGGAATAAGTTACATGGTAGGTCATAGAAGCTCATTTTTTGGAGGTGTCTGAGACCAATCATCTGTCAAGAATAGCTTTCCTAACTAAGGCCACTGGAGTACCCCCAGTGGTCTGGTATCCTTTCATCCATATTGTCTAATAGGCTCTTACGTCCAAGCCTGGAGCACTTGAAGAATATGAAATTTTATAGAGTTATTCTTGAGAGCCCATGGAAAATATATTTTTTTATTGCAGTAATATAGAAGTCCAATCACAGCCCGAGACTCTGCTACATAAACCTTGAAGAAAATACAAAATTATTTGTGCCCTCAAAGAAGTCGCTTCCATTAGATGGTGAAAACACTACAGTTTTAAGCTTCATACTGTATGTCTCGATTTCTTTTTTTTATACATTCCTGCTGAATTTAATAATGACTCAAGAATAATCAAATATATATTTTCACCCTTACATCAAAGGCATTTGATTTAAATGCAGTCTTTTCAAAGTTTTGAAAAGTCCTTATGACTTCTGCTCGTAGATCCATGTCAGATGAATTGGTGCTCTCATGCTGACCTTTGAAATTTGTGTCTACGTCACTGACACCTATGAAAAGATTCTTATTGCCTTCAGTAGATTTCTGTCAAACTCATGAGGGAATCTCCTGAGAAAATCTGTAAATAATACTGAATAATTTGCAATCTACACAAAAGCTAGTTCTGTGCTTGTAACTAGTATGTAACTCCAGTGAAGTCTCCAGGGTGTACAGAGAGTAGTAGAGTAGATAAGTACCAAATTATGTCCCTGTTACCCAAGGGGTATTAGATTCAAGACTGCTAGATTCATTTGAAGTAAAAACAGCCATTAAAATTTCCCCTTCTCCCCCCCAAAGTACTGCAGAGGTTAGAATATGCAAAATTGTCACTGAAAATTACACATTTTTCAACTTCCAAATATACAAAATACACTCAGTGAGAATAAATCCCAGATCATTGGTGATGAGATCAAACTAATAATAGTTCTGAAGAATTCAGCTACATTTGGCTCCAGTTAAATAGTGTAACTAGGCATAATCAGGCTAGTTACTGTAGATGTAATGTAAATGTACTAACATTTGTCCTTATGATCTACTTTCAGCTGCCCCACTGTGGATATAATGGAGTTTGAGATTGCAAACAAACTTGACCAGAAAAAATTACTATATTTTCATGAATTATATGAATACTTCTGTTGCTTTAACTTAGGTATTGTACTGAAGAGCAGCATAGCTCCATCATTCAAGTGCAAGAGACTTAAAACAGGTTAATTCAGTGCAAGTTTCTTATTTAAGCACTGTTCTCCTTCAGCTGCAAGTGTAATAGTCAGTTGAAATGAACTAATATGGTGTCATTGTTACAAGGATAATATGACAAAATATAACTCCGTTTAATCCATTTCAACATAAAAATTAATAATGGCATATGTTATGCCAGTTTGTTCTTTTTTTTTTTTTTCTTACTGCTGTTAGAAATGGACCTAGCCTAGTGGATCCACAGTGCCACAGTTCAGGTTACAGCAATTAATTTCTGTAGAAAGAATTAACTAAATTCTTCTCATCACTTTTTGGCATGGAAAATACAAAACCCGATGTCACTCATAGAAAGAAGTGGGCATTGTAGCACTGCTCGCACCGCATTCTTACCCTCTAATAGCTTCTCATCCACTTAAGGCACTCAACTGATTTTGAGTACAAATAGTTCAGGAGATGTCCCGCAGGAGAGAAATATTAAAGACCACTGCTCTGTAGTAATGCTTTCACAGAAAATCAAGAAAGCAACTTTGGCTTTTCTTTACTGTGAAAATGAGCAACATTCTAAGAGTAATACAAGCATAATAGGTCTTGGCTGATATGGACTCACTGATCTGCTTGTATCAACGGCATGACACTGGTATATATGAGCTGATTATCAATGACTCACAACTTTTCTTGAGATTAGAGAGTATAATTCTCTTCATATTACATATGGAAAATGATATATGGCTGCTTTGCAACAGTAGACAAGTTAGCCTTAAAAGTAGGTCAAGGGTCTTAACTGACTCTTCCCTCACATTTTCTGTGTCGTCCTAGAGTACAGTTCCCCTAAATTATAGCTCCTCTTATTTCCACCTAAGCACCTTGTGCTAATTCTCAAGCTAACATTACATATAAGTAACTAATGAAGTTGTGTTTAGAGTTTTCATTTAAATAACTGGCCATATCTTTTCTGCTTGGCAGTAGTTAGGCAGCTCCAGATATCAGAGGGGCCTTTTCAGAGGGGCCTTTGCTGCTACTGAGTTGGACACCACTGATGATGGAGTGAGCTGATTTTGGAAACTGTTGTTTTTAACCCCCTCACAGGTAGCATACTTGCAGTGCCATATGTAACTGCATTCACTCTGTTTGTTCAAGTCTGGGTTTCAAGCCCAAGAGGTGATTGGTACAGAATTATTCTCACATGGCTCAGTGGATATTCAGATCTTTCACTGCATAGATGAAGTTTTCCTAGTTTATATGTCCATCCTTAGCACTGCTGATTTTTCATGCTGCAATTAAGAATGTTACCATAAAAATCTTACAGCAGAAGGCTTTATCAGGTTTGTTGGGTTTTTTAATAATACATGATCATTTGTGTCTATCAACATTTATATTTGCATTTTGATACCAACATTTAAACAAAATAATCCTCCACTTTCACGTCTTCATAGGTTTGGACAAGAAAGTTTGGTTTTTTTAATAGTATTTCTGGTTTAATATGGTCCTTTTTCTGAAGGGCTTTACTAGATCCTAGACCTGCTGGTTTTTATCTTACAGTTCTCACTGAAGTCTTTCTCATGTGCCGGGACTATAGACCTTGTAGCTGTGGCCAACCTAATGCTTCTTGCTAAGTAAACACAAAGTGTCTGGTAATTGCACTGGAATTTATATATCTTCATATCAAAATTTGTGCAGTTTATATAAGTATAGAATTTTATATATATTTAAAAATGCATCTAGGATTGGTTTTTTGACAATAAAAGGAGGTCTTTCCTGTTAAATTGCCTAGTTTGATATTCTCTCTCTTCTTCACATGCATAAACTATGTCATCAGTTTACTTCCCAATAAAAATCAGCTATTACTTTTTCATGCTTAATTCACAGACACTGCCCAGATAACATCAAAGTCTGCTTCTAGTCACAGAACAAGTTACACCCTCACTCCTGAGTTGCATAGACCAGTTCAATAGCCATACAAAATGGCTTTTGCATCGTTATAAAGCATCCATTTTCAAAAAACTTTACAGTGAAAGAACTTCTCCTCACCTCTGCTGCACACTGAAGTCCACGTGGTTCCAAAGTCTGAACAGACAGCATTCAGTTTTCAGGGACAGAAAATCAGCATTTCCAGGAAAAGCACTGAATACCAAGTTACACTGTTGGCTTCAGTTGATGTGTGGTTACCGTAAGGAATTTTTAAGTAAATGAAAAAACATATGGATTTTCCAGTACTACCCTACTCAGACAAAAAGCATAGAACATATTTTGGAGGAAATTACTGCAGGTCTGGGGGTTTTTTTATGCAGGTAGCAACTCATCAGTGTTTTTCCAGCTCATCTATTTGTCACATTATTTGTTGGCTTGGTCTAGGATGTTCTTTACAATTTCTCAGCACTTTTGGCCCTCCTTTAATTTCCCCACTGGTAGACCCTTAGACACCACTGAGTTAGATTGGCTATTGTTCTGACTGCTACTACTTTAATATCAGGAGAAATGTTGGAGCCAAGCATACTACCTGAATAAACCATTTAGAAGTTATTTGGTTGGAGCCATTTTTATCCTGTATTAAGACTCAATCCTGAAACAACATAGCCATCCAGTTACTCTAGTAATAGCTGAAAAGGGATCTCTGAAGTCATAATGTAAGTTGTAGTAACTTCTACTGCTCCCAAATCAGTATGCTGTAGGGCAGAAAACATAGAGATGAAAATCTCTGTCTCCCATTACTGGCCCCTTGAGCCATCCAGAATCCCAGAGTTTGTTTTAAAGAAAAAAAATTAATCATATCTATTACAAACAGAGCGAAATGTTTCTGATATGTGAAAGACAAAGATAATGTGGCCATTAGGGTTAGTCTTACTATATCCCAAAATGTCAACATACTTGCTAAAAGTGAATTTATCAGGTCAGTGCAGCCAAGAGATTTAGTTTATCTGAATGTCCTACAAGGAATAAATAGTTTACCACTGGTTTTGAAGATTGGGGCAAATCTAACATTCTATTGACATATGCTATAGATTTAATTTAATGCTTTGGTTCAGATGTCTCTTCTGATAAATTTCAGTAAACTCTGCTACGAAGAATGGAGCTGTTTCAGTATTTATGGCATTTAAAATGCAGGGTTAGCAAAGGAAACGTTAATTGAAACAATGTTTATGTATATTCTTGCAATGGTTTAGAGAAGAATTTAGCTAAAGTTTGCTGGTCAGTTGGTTCTGAATATTAGAAGTTTAGTATTTTTCAGGTTTCTTACCTTTTCTGTAGTGAGAAAATCCTCTACTGAAGTGTTAAAATAGCTCAATTTTTATTTTTTAGGCATATTGGAGATAACATCTGTAGAAATCGGAGTTGTGGCAGTTAAGTCCATTAAGAGCAACTATTATTTAGCCATGAACAAGAAAGGAAAAGTCTACGGCTCTGTAAGTATTTTTTTACCTTCCAAACAGATTGCAGTAGTTGGCATAGTTCCCTCTCTTACCTACTGAAAACCCTGCTTGCCTGTGTATTACTACTAATTAGAGCTGAAATGAGCTGTTCATCAAAATTTCATCCTCTGGTAAAACAGCTGCCCCACTCTCCACAAGCTCCCTGTTGTTTATTAAGCTCATATCATACCAAAGCAGCTGCCAGGATTTATCATGCTTAACTGATTCAGTCAGTTTTCTAATTAAGTAGTGGCCAATGGAGAGGGTCCTACAAAATGTAATTTTTAAGGCTATTTTTCCATGTTTTTCTGCACTACAGTCACATTTAGCAGTAATTTGGGGAGATGGAAGTGGATAAAGCGTACCTGAAAACTTGGAAACTTCAGGTGATGGAGCAGACACACCAAATTATCAAACTACAACTTCGAAGATTTGTAGAGTAGCCAGCTTTAAATTGACTGTATTAATACTCAAGATTATGGGCAGTACAGAGAGACATAGACTTGCATATCAGCAGATAGATAAGCTTTGGGCAGAATTTGGGTATCATTCAAAAATTGTCCATATATACTCTATTTGAATTTGTGTAAGTTTGAGGTTACTGATACTTTCAGGGGGAAAAAACCCAAAAAAACTGAAACAAACAAAAAAATAAAACCCAACCCAGCAAAACCCAGTAACTGTCAAATTTTTTTTAATAGGAAGCAACATGATCTATAAATCTGACTACTTAGCTCAAGTGTACCCTCACTCATCCACATGATTACACAAACACCAGATTGTTCTGGTATTACATCTGGTTTGGTTTGTAATTTTGCCATTTTTTGCCAGTTCCAGTGAGTTTGAGCCCACATAAATGTAAACTTATTCAAGTCATCTGCAAAGGTTATGAGCCAATCTTCAAATTGTCCGATATTCAGAACACCCATAGGCTTTAAAAAGAGCGCATGACAGATAGGTGCTGAGGGTGGGTTTATCCTCAGGCGATGTAGCTAAGCCTCCTACGTCTGCTGAAAATAATGCAATAATGCCAGTCTCAACTGAGACTCAAGGGGCTTGAAGTCATTTGGCCCTCTTTTTTAAGGAAGCATTTCTACAGGATGGGTTTAGTTCATACAAACTATATAAAGTGTCCTCCCTCATCTGCACTGTGGCTAGTCACTCCTGGTTCAAATGGTTACTTCTGACTTTCTAAACTCCTGGACAGTGTCGAAGAATCACATTAAGAAAAGACCAGAACACAGAAATGTTTCTTAAGCTCCTGTAAATGTGGATTTTAATTTCTAGATTTACACTGGTCAGAAATACAGGATGATCTGTGCTCAGTTCTGCATCATTGAGAGGTATAAGGGTGTACTGAGTTGCTGACAAGGTTACCATTTGTCAGTTAAGCTACACTCATTGATCATAGGTATACTTCTGTACATATGTGAAGGTGTTAGCATAAATCACCATCTTCAGTTCACACATCTCAGTTTACAGTGTTTAATTTAGTCATTTGTGATGGTCTGTCCCAAAGCCTGAGATAAGTTTTCCTATCCAAGTTGCTAGCCGCGTGTGCTGTGGTAAAGTCCGTCCCAACCCTATATACACACAAAAGAAGTCAAAGTAGCTTTCATGTACCATAGGTGGAAACTGCTGCCATAAGATCTAGTAATTCATAGTGTATTAGAAATAGTGTTGACAGGAGGATACGAATGTGGAGAGCCTTTTTTTTAATTCCAGCTGAGATAATTTTTCAATATTCACATCATAAAATCACAGCACAATGACTTATCGAAACCTATTCCATAATACTTCAGAGATTTCAAGAATGCTTCTGTTATTATTTTTCCCATCCTCCCAGGACTTGCAGTTAGACTCATATTACTACAATGTGGCAGCTTGCAGATGGATATGAAGAACAGAACCAATAAAAATTTTAAAAACACTCTTAAACATGTGCACAATAGACATTGGTGCAGGGTTATGCTGAAATTTGTTTGAAATGAGCAAAGCAATCCTGGGCTAACACTCAGACCCCTGCCAATAAGACTTCTTAACCACATCACAACATCATCTGTTCTCTCTTTATTATCTAAGAATAGAGATAAAAGTTTGGATTTGAGTACAATTCTGCATCTGGGAAAACAAGTTAAATAAGACTGTTTCTATGTTTATCAAATACTTTTCCATTTGACTGACTTTGGTTAGAATAAGGGAGCAAAAGAATACTCACTATTTTGTTTTTTTAACAAAACAAGCTGCTGGCAGATAGGAGAAGGTACTGTGGTTTAGAACTGTGATTGATGGCCACCTGCCTTCTTAATACCTTGACTCCAGAGGTGGCGTATTACAGTAAATAAATATTAAACAATCTATGTTTAGCTTTGTGAATACAGGCAGTATCAAGGGTTGTTTTGTAGAGAGCTGTCTCTCGATAGTGTCTTCCCCACCAGTCATTGTTCAACTAACTACTAGTCCCAAAATCAAAGAGCATTTTGGGAGCCAAACTGACTTTGAATATGCGCAATTCTGTTAGGAAAACATAAGCTGTGGTCTTAGCAGCAAATAAGTAAAACATTGGTTATAGACCCAAAAATTCTTACTGTATCAAAGTACTGAACATTAACTAGTTTAAAAATTCTGATTTAAATTAATAGGAATTCAAATTTTTTTTTTAATATTCTTATGTCCTTTTTTATTAATGTGGATACTTTCTATGTCTTTATTAGCTGAATATCTAAGGATTTTGATCATAATAAAAGATAAAACATCCCTGAAATTCTTATCTGTACCATGAAAATTGTTTTATTATTCAGACATATTTCTTGTCTTGTTCGTAGACATGTTAAAAATACCACATGTAGTTAGTGTATCATACTCTGAGATTCTGACATGCTTCTGCCTCAGCTGTGAACACCTTATTTTCTGAAATGCAGAAGCAACAAAATACTAATTTTTGGTTGTAATTTAAGTGTGTTGTAAATGTCCCACTTTCAAAAGCCTTCTAAATGGAATATAAGTAACTTGATAAAACTGTGGGGGTTTATATGTAGGAATTACTTGTTTGTGAAAACAAAGCATTCTTGGCTTCATTATAGAGAAGAAGATCTGTGTAAAAGTGCATTTAACATTATAGAAAAAAATAGTCTCCCCCTACATGCTTCCACATGTTTGTGTTTTTTATTCTTTCTAGCAAACTGACAACAGGTTGTCCTTTAAAAACAGAAAACCTTAATCCCTTGTACCATACACAAAGTTGCTTTCAAGTTTATTTAGTCAATAAGTTACAGGATCATACATGATTCTTTTTTAGGCTAAGCCCCTCTTCAGGTCAGCAGAATAAACAGGCCTCACATCCATTGTAACAGCAGCTTAACAGTGACTTGCACCCATCCAAAAAAGCCCTTTTTCAGGGCCAGTGTGGTGTAAAGGATCTTACTTTAAATAAGAAGTAGGCCTATGCCATGCATATTTGTTTAACATATGGTATCAATAATCCAGTTCAAGATATTTAAGGGTTATATTTGTTAGAACTGAAATATGATGAATGATTCCAAGATTGCTACCTCATACCTCGAGTTTATGACTGAGAGTTTAATATTGTTGTCATATTCCATCACGGAGAAGTTTAATTTCAGCTGTGAGTGGATTATATCATTTCACTGCTGTAATTATGCACTGCATAACTGATTATGTATTTAGCTGGTTTCACTTTTTGCAGTCTAACTGATGTTGTTTTAAATGCTGGAGGCACAGTGAAAATATTCTTTAAATGTACTGTAGAATGCTAAAAGGGTGTCGTATACAGAACACTGAAATCTTCCAAAATACTTCTGGAAACTATTTACCTTCAGTATGCTGCAACTCTGAAAGATTATGTTTATTCTGAATTAGTGTCTTTTTTTCTTCTTTTAACAGAAGGAGTTTAACAGTGATTGCAAATTGAAGGAAAGAATAGAAGAAAATGGATATAACACATATGCATCATTAAATTGGAAGCACAATGGAAGGCAAATGTTTGTGGCCCTGAATGGAAGAGGAGCCACAAAGAGAGGACAGAAAACAAGAAGGAAAAACACCTCAGCTCACTTTCTTCCAATGGTAGTAATGTCATAGATGAAGGAACTATTTTATTGATGCAGTTGAACCAAAGGCTCTTATGTCAAGAATATTTGGTAATCCTCTTGAAGCGTAAATGCAAAGAAATAATGCAGACATCTGCTTGTTTGAAAAGAGAGCAGGGGAGGCCTTTGAAGGTTTTATACTTATTGCTGGCACATGAAATACTTTTATTTAGTTCGGTGTCATATCTTATAATGAAGATACAAGCTGGATCAAATGGGATGGAAGTTACTGCCAGTGTGAACAATTTTTTTTATCTCTGCAACAGAACTTAAGGGATGTGAGACAATCTGTTGAATTATCTTCATGGGGAAAGTTATTTATGGAATACTAACTCATATCAAAGACCTTAATTGCTCGTTCAAGCCTAATGATCCAATGAACTGTTAGACACGCAAGCATTTACTGGAAGCACTTGGGTCATATGCACAAAAAAATGACATTTCTGGAGAAGCCTTGTGGAAGAATGGATAGGATTAAGGAATATAAGCAAAGTAGTGTAAAACTGTTCTAACAAAACGAATAGTATGGTTTGCTTGTATGTTCTAAATTCATTTCTTTTTATTTCTAAGTTATTTATTTAATAGGATGTTAAATATCTTTTTCATTTGAAATGTTTTCCTCATTTGCTTCTTTGTTATTTTCCCTTTTTCTCAGTACTTCACACAGAGGTTGATAGGTTAAAATGTCAAAACCTCAGAAGTACTCTGAAAACAGGTATTAGACAAGGCTTTAAAGGCAGAATTTAATGTGTATAATCCATTTTTTTCCTAAACTGTCTTGCACTTAAGCAAAAAGCCCAAACAAGCAGTGCTTGGATTTATGGTATTGGGTGTCTTTATGTTGGAGAAATTTTTTTACTTACCAGCGCTCAAGAAAAAACTTCAAGAGATATTTTGTTCAAAGGGTCTCTCTGCTATTTTGAAATTGAGAGAAGGGGCCATATCTGTGCTTGGGTGTCAATGCATCTGTGTGTATATTCATCTGACTTTGATTTCAATTTGGAACTAAGATCTAATGCACAGCAATCAGTGTGATATTCTTCAGCAAGCTTTGGGCTGGAACTTAGATGTGGATAGCCCTGTTAAAGTCGCTGAGATTGCAAAGGTTAAAATTAAACAGTCTGTAATTCCCAAGTGTAAAATTTGGCCTCTGAAATACAAGTAAGAAGGCAAAACAGTCCTGCACTCCTTATTCAATTAATATGCCCATTCAGCACATTCGTCCTTGTTACGAGCTTGTAGACTCACGAGCATATAGTGGGAGCGATACCTAAGTAAGGACTGAGGGACAGGAGATCCAAAATCATGCTCATGCATTTATCAGAGATTATTACTCACATGTATATTATATACAAGAGCCAACCAAAAAGCTGTGCTGGTATTCAGCTTTAGCATGCCTTTCATATCCATCATAGTAACTGAAGGCTCAAAATACATAATATCCAGCACATTTTTATGAAGTGTTACTAGTCCCATGGCTTAACTTGAGCAACTGCAGTATAATAAAGTTAAGCATAATATGAAGTCTGTTCAATTAAAGGTACATAAGGTGTGTTTTAAGTTTTGCTTTACTCTGTAATTTTAGAGAGCTCTGGATAGCTCACCAATGTAACCATATTGAGATTCATTTTGTTAGAGCAGATAAATAGAAAACAGTACATCAAACAATTTGTACCACTGTCTTCACATTGTATTCCACTAAATAAATAAATAAGCCTTTGCAGTGTCTTTAGTAAGAAACAAAAGTAGTATAATATTATTTTGTTCTAAATACTTTAAGTGATAACTATGAGATTATATTGATGCTGCAGTTTTATCTTCAATATTTCTTGTTGTGAAAAAGTTGATTTTATTTTTATTGTTTGGAAACTGTATTTTGGTACAAAGGAGAGCCTTGCTTAACGTGTCTTTTTGAGAATGTTTAACCTCTGTAAAGGCTGGTGGTGTTGGAATCTTCTATAACTTATTTAAGTCAATGTTTAACCAGCACTTCAATCTTAATCTGTTATTTAAATATTAGCTGTTTTTTTTAAAGAAGCAAAAAATAATAGCTTTCCCATAAAATACAAAATGGTCAGATTGTATTTCCTGTCCTTAAATAAAGTCAACTGTTTTAAAACCAGGAATTAATTGAGAGACAACATTTAAGCTGATAGCTGACATTGTATTTCATGGTACTTTATCTCCAGCTTTCTTCCTCACAAATGACATTTTTCTGGAAAAGGAAATAAGAATTTCAGGTTTTAAATGTAATTGCAGGTCACAGCAAAACTTAACTACCATGATAAAAGGGAGTTTCTGTTGTTTAAATTTGTAATCAATAATTAAAACTGACAAGACATAATGGACCACCCGCAGTGAACATTCAATGTGAGCTTGGACAAACGCAGTATTGGATGACCACTTAAAGAACATTTAGGGTACAAATGAAATTCTCTTTTGACAGAATTACCTAGATTACTTGGTCAGAGGAGGGATTATGCATAAATATTATCATAGTACTCAAAACACCATGCTGCTCAGAGACAAAAATCGGGAAATACCACTTTTCCAAAGTGAGTCAGGAGCCATTTGTGACATGAATAGTGGTTTCTGAAAATTAATGAAATTAAAAAACCCTTAAAGGAATCAATGATTCCTGTGTGTTTGGTATACTGTAATACCCACTGTAGTGGGAGCAAACTGCAGACACTCTATCTAGAGTATCACAGATCCTCAATCATAAGCTCCGTTTTCTGTCACCCTCAGCATAACAGACTCCTGAGCAAAAGGAAAATGGGGAGGGATTTAAAAAAGAAAAGGGGAACAAAAATCACTATCAACAATGTATAGTATGTTATATTTAAATAAAAATAATAAAATGTGGGGATTAGAGAGTAAAAGTATTGTCCTTGTTTGTTTTATTAACCTGAAATGATACTGCACAATAAAAATTAAAAGAGAAAAGATCCGTTGTACTACTGGATGTCATTTGGTGCTGTATAGCCGCAAAACAAAACAAAAATCACTTGAACATTTGTAAGTTTCTTTAATTTTTTGCATGTGTGAGTGAGTTATCTCCACACTAATAACAACCAAATGCTTTAGATTCTTCCTGTATGTATTCAAATCCACCTAGTTTATACAGTGGAAAAAGCAATGAATTTGAAGAAAGCACATTTGATGAAAGAATGAAGGGGTTTAGGAAGAAGAACATGTACTCACATTTTTAAAGTAAACTTTAGATATGGAAATATAGTTACATTTTATATAAGACCTCATTCAAGACATTTCAGGTTATAAAGTTCACTAAAGGTTAGTAAGCTTTAGTAATACAAGAATATCGGTGTATGAACACAACTTTGTAATTCATGCCCCTGCTGAAACTGATTGTCTCCATTCACACAATGAGTCGTACTGCTTCAAGAAGTAATCTTGAAACTAATGCATGAAGACAGCTCCTCTTTTGAAGTATCAAGTATCATTATTTACTCTATTAAGTTAGACTGCGGGGCTGAATTCATCTTCCTAATTTCCTATTAAATTGGAGAAAGGAAAGTACAACACACAACACAAACACATTTTCTGCTGCGGCTGGTCAATGTGTGATTACTGATGGTACTTTTCAGATAAAGCTCATTGACTGAAACAATTTCAGTGCAACTGCAAGTAACAAACACATGCAAAAAAAAGTTTTTTCCCATCACATTATAAGCAAGAAATAGAATATGAAAAATTAATTAACTTTGAACCTATCAGATTATGATTTATAGTTATGCTTACCTGCTCAGATACTTGAACCTCATATTTAACTATATGGAAGCTTTCTCCTAGTAAGTTTTGGAATTCTCTAATGAAGAACAGTGAAGCTAAGATACCTGATTAATGTCTTCTCACTCACTAATCCCAGGAAAAAAAAAAAAAAAAAGTAGTACATATTTTGCCCACTCCAACAATATAAAGAAAATATGGTCCTGTGAAAGGCAAAATAAAGGAACCGTGACTAAGCCTCAAGTAACTGATATGGGAGCACTGGTCTCTAAGTTACTGCAGTATAAATGAGGAGAATTTGCACTCCTGAAATTCCTCACCAGGACCTTTAGTGATGTCACTGTATACTATTTCATTAATGCAAAATACTAATTCATGCAACTGAATAAATGGACATGCTGGTGGTGACATCAGAAATATGTCCTTTAAGACTATTGTCTAAAGATGAGGCTATGAGAATTGCCATATCTGAAAAAAACCACAGAAAGTACCCCACTGTATACTTCTGTGCAAAATATTTAGGGCATTGATAGTATATAGATAATGTATGACAGTGGAAAAAACAGAGTCTATATTTACATCAAAGATCAGACTCTATATTTATCTTGTAATGATGTAGTAAATGAAGAATCAAGATATTACAGGTTCTTTATTACTACTGAAATGTAAAGTGTGCATACCTTTAGTGTAGCCATTCATCCAAGCTCCAGATGTACTATTTCACCATCCAAACTATTCTGTGGCTGCTTTAAGTTATGTTATATGATTTTTTGATTATGAAACTGGTTTACTAATTGCTTAATGAACTTTTAACCCTTTAATTTGCTAACAGTTTTCACAGAAGTCTGGGAAGAGGCCAAACACTGGTCTACACCTGAATCTGCACTTTTTTTCCTAGCTATAAGTAGCTGAAAAAACAGATCACGTTCAATGTTGTACATGCAGGAACTTATCTTATTCAGTGATGTGTGTCTGAGTGGGATGAAAAATGAATCTCTCCCTTCCGTTATCTTCATGATGCCCAGCTAATTTATATACTTTCTTGCATTAGAAATACTCTTGAAGTCTCACTTCCCCTTGTTTCCAAAATGTACATCACAAAATTGTATGACCACTTTAGCTTTCTCTTTTATCCCTTTTTTTTTTTAACAAGTTGAGACAGCACTCAGAAAAGAAACTGCCTTATCAGGATCCTGTACATACAATATAGCATTCTTTCCAAATTGTACTGAAATAATCCATTCAGGACAATCAAAATGTTTTCAGCTTGGTCATCTAGTATCCATATCAGTAGGCTTCAGATACAATTAACTACTTGAAAAAACTATTTTATTTATACTCACTTGTAGGAAGACTAGTCCAGTAACAGCAGAACCTTGGAAAAAAACTCAATAAACACCTTCTGGATGTCAGGGTCAATAGGCTGGGACCTTTCAGGCAATATTTCTAACAAATCACAATAAAAAATTGGGTGTAAATAAAAATCACAACATAAGTATTCACATGAGGTATTTTAAATTTTAGAATTTGCACCAAAAATGTGAGCCTAAAACCCACATTCTTCATTTCACCTTTTTGAAAAATATAGTTTTCAGTTTACTCTTATACTGCTAACTATGTGTAGTATATTTCTTGTCCAGTTATGGTAATTTCCTATTTCTTCCTTCTTTTACATGTAGTGATGCCCCCAAACAATAAGATTCATAAATGGTTCACTGAGGCAGCTTGCACAACCGATGTCTGCAGTACGGTCTCATTCATGCCACATACATGACTCTCATTTCTGGTTCCACATAGAATATGACACAGAGATCCAGTTATACTGTAGTGTTTTGATAACCCTTGGCTCCCCTGAAACTACCTATATACTTACTAGTAAACATGCAAATTAGGTTCAAAAGTTAAGTATGCATTGTGATAGCTTGGCTCTTACAACCACCACCATGCACAAGACACATTGAAAATGAATATGTATTTTTCTCCTTCTTTCCCTTTCCATGGTTCACTTGAGGAAAGGGAAACAGAAGGAAAGGATACGATATTATTATTGTTAGTTACAGTCTTCATTGTTTTTCTTAATTGGTAGCCAGTACATGACCTCTGCTGGTCTTTGACTGGATCTTATTTCAGTGATGAAATAGAAAAGAGATATCAGCAATCTTGTAAAAGAAGGGCCAGCCTCTTTTTTTTTCCTTATGGTCAGCCAGTTTGACTTACTGAGTGCTACTGATATAGCGTACAGTTTATGCTCACTTAAATATAGATTAAGCTAAAAGATTCCAGCTTTGGAAGAAGAGATATGGCTCTGCTTATCCTATTAAATGAGTACTGTATCCTTTGCCTGACAGAGACAGATAAGATTTAATTCATTCATTTGTTTAACTGATTGCTTCTTAAATGCTCTGAGGTGAACGATATAGTGTGAGAGAAAAGTCTTGCTGATAGCTGTAATTATTACATTTCTATGGTAATTGGGAGGTGCAGTGAGAAGGTACAGTATCACGACAGTTAAAGTACTTAAATACAAAATCCTGCAGCAAGGTTCAGCCTGTATTCGTACTGAAAGCCACCAACGAGTTGTAAATGAATGCCTGGGCCTCCAGATTGAGGAAGTCAGGTATCCAGAAGCAATGGTAGGCCCTTTTCTCCCCTGACTGCTCTAGTGTCTTAACCATTCTCCACATTAAAGTCACATCAAACTTGACTCTAATTATGTGTACAGATGTAGAATGGGAGGCAAATTCTATTCACAGTCAAAAAGTGTCAATGACTGAGTATAACTCACCTGCAGCAATCACATGTTTCTTCCCCTTCACTCTTGTAACATTTTCCCTGGACTTCTTGTCTGAGTCCTGACACAAATGCAGTTTTTCCTCATTGCACTTGAAACACGATACAGCATGAGATCTCTAACACCATGCCCTATGTATCCCAAGTACTAAGGATGAAAATTCACTTCTGAAAAAGATAAGTGAAAACTGTCAGGTGGCACCTTGCAAACACAACCATTGCTGAAAACTGCCCGTGACACACAGGACCAGATGTAAGAGCAGACTACTCCTCAGCACTTATGTGACAGGTATTCTGCTTGGAGTTGAGCCTTACATATATTAGATTTTCCCCAAATATTCATTTATTTTTCCATAAAGGACTTCAGTGAACTTTAGACAGTTGTCTCAGCTTGTCCACTGAGGACTATAAATACAAGACACCAGGTTTTGGCCCAGGAAGTACTTGAGCTTCTTAGTGCTGGACTTTGGAAGTATACTTTAAGGAACTACTATAAAAGTGCTCCATTTTCTGTTCATCCCTCTTGCCACACTTTTATGTTCGCTGTTGGAGGAACAACATTTTAGAGGATAGTTTTTAGTCTGGCATAATACGGCTGTTCTCATACTTTATTTGGCATGTCAAATGTCATGGCTTCTAGACTTTCAAAAATGCCCACCTAGCCACTGCTCTTATGCAGATCAACACATAAGCAGTACTGCAGTAGCTGGGCATGCCCAGCTCCATTCAGACTGACCACATGTACCTCAGTTATTTGTGAAACATAGACATGGTACATACAACATATCCCGGAAAGCCAGACCCTTACCTTCTACTCTACATGTAAAATCTGTGCCGAAGAAAATCAAGATACAATGGCACTATGTAAGAAATACTTAAACTTTTCTGCCCCAAAAGGTTTATATCAGATTACTAAATCAAAATGCAATGAAAGAGGTATCCAGTCACAAATTTTGCAAAATAATCGTGGATTGATAATCCTACAGACTGAGCTCTTCTCAAAAGTCACCATGCTTGTGACCATCATATGACAGCATTTCCATATCACCCTGTACATCTAGCCCCATCTGACTTTGAGGTAGAACCGCTACTACTGAGGAAGCTGCTCTATTTCCAGAGCCATTAGATTAGATTAGTTCTTCAAATATGTTAACACCAGTCAAAACTGGTTGTGTTGATTTTTTATACATATTCAGTTGGGCTATTCTGTTACACTGATAAATAAAATCCCACTTTTCACCACAGATAATTTGAGAACAAAATTATCAAACTAAAGTAAGAGAAATTTAAGTTTAAATATTTGCAAAAACCTTCTTAACACTAAGACCTCTGAAGTAAATTGATTAGGGTAATTGTACAACTTTCTTTCTGAGTTTTAAGCATGTAAGAGCTGTCAGGAATGGTTTACTTTGTTGATTCTGCCAGACAGGAGGATGAACTAGCTCTCTTCCAAGGTCCCTTATAGCAATATTTTCTATGATTCTATGAACCATCAGCTGAATCTATATAAAACACTAGGCAGTCAGCTGCAGTCATAACTTCCAACTACTACCAACAAGCTCAAACTCAAGCCAGTAACATGTAGGCATCCTATAAAAAAATACCCGGAGCCATCCTGTTGCCCCCCCCCCCCCCCCCCCCGCCCCAATTACTTTACACAAGTGTGTTGCAGAGCTGAACAGCAAAGAGACATAAGTAGTTAAAATCTTTCTAACTAAAAGAAATCAGAGTGACTAAAAGTAGCCCAAGCATGAGTTTTTTCAGCAGAGCACAAACTCTTCCAGGAAATGTCAGCAGGATGGCATTTAGTCCCTTTTTACTAACCATTACAGAGAGATGCAATCTGGGTCTGACTCAAGCTTCCACTGCACATTGATTACAGGAAACGAGACTGACCCAGGCAGTAACAATATGCAAAGGTCAGTACCTACCTCCTTTTGACATTTAGTAACTTCACAAAAAACTGCAGATAATTTTCATAGATAATTGCTATATTTTTCAGTGGTTCTTGCAAGAATAATGCCATAGTGAATAAGCCTTTCCATTAACCCACTCCTCCTCAAAATGTGCTATGTCCTAGTATAGGTTGACTTATGGATACTGTCCAAGAACCTTTACTTATTTCATCTATCACTAACAGCACTATAAATCAACCAGTAAATCAGTTTGTTCTACTTAATGCAAGTTTTTGATCTGATGGCAGCTTAATAATTTGTATTTCTCATTTTATGTTTAATTTCTTTTGTTCATTTTTAAAGTAAGCGTGGTAGTTGATCAAATGACAGGCTGACCCTGCATTATATAGAGCCCTGTGTTTATACTGGGGACAGCTCAGCCACTCACAGTTTTTTCTTCTCACATTCTGTATCACCATTTTATATAAGCCCTGAAAAGAAGGACTGTTCTAGGGAAGAGGGAAAATATACAGTGTTCATGACTCTTCTGTTACTGCTTAGACTCTGCAAGCATGGCAAGGGTTCAGCATAACTGAAATACAGGGAGAAGAGGCTAACATTCTTACGGTTAATTGTAGCACTAATAAGATATGGATATATCATAAAATGTATAGTATGCTACACAACATAAACTCCGTTTTCTTAAATTAATTCCATGTTAATGTATACAACATGTAACAAAATTTATACCCAGTAGTCATAAATACCACACACATGCACACAGACTTATACCACTTGCAGTTTCCTGCCAAACTCATTATGTTGTTTTCATTTTTTTCACCCCATAGGAGCACCAATGTTATCCCCTGCTGTTGCTTCTATAACTTAGGTAGGAAGTTAACTTAATCAGCACCTTTCAAAAACAACGCCCATCTCTAAATTTCACAGCTCTTACAAATCCATATGAGAAAGCCTTGTACCTTAAAGTCATTGAGGCAGATGTTGTCATTTCTCTGTATATTTAGCAGCTATCAGTTTACTATTCATAGCAAAAGTACAGTTGTTTGCTACAGCTACTGCTGTTATCAAAACTCCATTGTTTTAGGTGCCAAACAATAAAAGGTAAGAGAAGACAGGTTACCTCTCGAGTACAATTACAACTATCTTGCCTGATATGGTGGAATACAACAGAGAACAATAAATAGATGTCAGTGTTATCATTAAAGTATCATTATGCATGCCTCTCCATATCAGGGAGGATGGGGTTATGGTCCATACTGAAGAGGTGGAATTCAAGGAGTGATTTATAAGAAAATAAAGCAAAAGCTATACAGATTTTCATTTGGAGGGGTTGTTTTTTTCCCTCAGTCCAAAGGAAGGAACATGAACCCTGCAGACATTCTGAAGGTAGAGGCAACAATCGCAGCTAATGTCATGGACCAGTAAATCGTATAAGGCTTGTCAGGGAAAATCTCAGTGGAACCCTCAAGTGTGGTCAAAGATAGAAAAACAACGAAAGGGAGCCAAGTCCTGTGATAGAAGAATGATTTTAGCAGCTGTGTCCTTAACACTCATAATGAGGGGACTCAGCACAGCTGGCATCCAAGCCAAACAGCAACAGGACATAATCCTTAAAGCATGTGATCATGATGGTCTCAGAACGAGGCACATGTTTCTCACTTAATAGATTCAGGAAGGAATTAGAAATAAATTTATATTTACCTGTTTGAAATACAGTCTCTAAACAAGACTTCATTATTCTAATTTAGAAAACAAAGTTACTGAGAAAAACAGCAATCATGCAAATACTGCTGTGCTTTGGAAGAAAATACTACATGTAATTTAGAGGAGCATAACATGAACCTTGCTAATGCACTGTAACGACCAACATAAATGCTCAGTGTTGCTCAGAAGTGGCAGGATCAACTGTGTCAACCAAGAGCTGCCGGAAGGGGAGAGTGGATAGATCTAGAGCCACACATGAAACATTCATTGAAAACGTTTTACCTCTAGTTACTTTTTCTTTAAACAAATAGTAAGCTCAGTGCTATATTATGAGAATAAAAGGGATCATATCAGCATTGTAGAGCAAAAGTAGAGTCTTAATCTTTACTTAGAAGGTATGCCCTAAGTGCAACAAGGTGATACAAGTTTTATGCATAGGGGATCACTGCAAGAAACTGCTGGGCAAAGACAGGCGTTGTATCACAAAAGAAACAGAATTTAAGTGTGGCTAGACCAGGAAGCACAGCGGTGCTAATAAGCAGTATTGGAAAGAATGAGTTAAAATAACTTTGCAGAACCTCACAGAAAAGCTTCAATTTAAGTTTTGGGCAGTGCCTAGGCTTTAGGGAGAAGTTCAAATTTTCTTCAAATCCAGTCCCAGAAGTAAGTTGCTATTTGGTTCTAATTATTAAATTAAATGTGATTTTTTTTTTGTTTCAGTCACTCCCAGATTGTCCGTGTTGTAAACATTTTACTGGTAACATTATTGTGTTTTATGTAAATACGGAGAATTTTCTTAACTTGAGCCAGATCACATTTAAAACAAGCACGATGTAACAAGGACAGCCCTAATTAAACAGAGGCCAACTGGCAGTACTATTGCAATACATAGAAATCTTGTGCCGTTTCCTGTCTTTTTTTATTGAGCGTGAAATCCACAACAGATTTCTTGCCACCTAGGCAGAACTGAACAAGACACACTCTCGCTCTTATTCTTCCCAGTAAATGCATACAGCCAGCACTGTAAGGAGCAACAGCATTGACTGGGGGACTATGCAGCAGGCTGTGTTTACCCAGGCACGTGATACAGAGCCCATGCCAGCCCAGGCACTTCTACAGGGAAGACTGAGACAGTTAACATGCATGGTAAACCAGATCTCTACCATTGAACAAGCTTTAGAAAATTCATTAGGGAAGAAGTTCTTCACATTGTCAGCTGTTCTTAGTTGCCACACAACATCAGACTTCACTCTTTGGAAGAATAGCAATGTAAAGCGAGAATGGAAGTAGTTTACACAGTGGAAAAAGGGCAAATAGAGGTGATGTAGTCAGTGTTTCATATGACATGTTTGGGTAAGAACTGCACTCTGCTCTAAATATTGTTTCCTACAAAGACCAATATAAGCAAGAGGAGAGGAAAGATCAGAAAAAATTAATGAAGTCAAGACAGAAGAGGAAAAAGGCTGAAGCAGAAAATGCAGGAAGCTGGCTGCACAGAGGGTTGGCAGCCTAGGCTTAGTGCAATTATCTGTACTTTAACATACTGTCTGCAGTGACCAGGAGAACTCCATCAGTACAAGAAATGATCTAATCATTCACTGCAAACACTTGACACTGTTTAATGAACCACTGCTTCCACACTCCCATGACTGTTATGCCTTTGATCATGAGTAATTATTTGACCAATAGTTTTATATACATACTCAGATATAGAATTTTTCAGTAATTGCTCTTGCAAACAAGACAATTATCTTGTTCATCTCTCTCTCATGTACCTAAAAAGCATGAAACTACAAGGGAATATCACTTGATCTTCACAAATTTCTCTATTGTATCTATATTTAGCTCAATCAGTTTGTAACTGACTACAGCCTAATTTGTGTTTGGCTAAAACATATTCTCTTGAAAATGATCTTATCTTGATGTGAGTGTCTGAAGAAAGAGTGAGTCCAGTTTTGTCCCAGTTACGTATGTTATTTAAAATTTGTGTTTGTCTGACTTAAATGCAAATCTTAGTTTCAATTGCATCTTTTTCCACTAGAGCTAAAAGGCAGTGAGAGCCAGTGTTTTACTCTCTGTTAAGGACCAGAATCAAGTCACTCTCAAACAGAATTCTTTCAGTTGCTCAGCATAAGGCACATTGCTCCTCCTCTGATAATGTTTAAGACCCTTTTTTTGTGTGGCAGTGTCTGTAGTGTCTACAGTATCCTATCATGCAGAAACAAACCAAAACTTTCTTGTTTTATCATCCCTACTTTTAAGTCTGACGATAAGACTGGTTCACCTTTTGCCACAGAAAGGTTTTTTATGAACTTTGTTTTTACAGTTGTGTAAGAAGTTTATATTTATGTCCAGGTCATTGATTAAAATCCTGAGTAGCACTAGGCCTAATATGCTCACTTCTGGAACTCCTGTCTAAACCCCTCTATTCAGTTGTTTTCTCTGATTGCTACTTTTTGCCAATTGGTATGTCATTTAACATGTGTTTTACTGCTATTTCATAATATTGATTTTTGTAACTGCAGTATGATATGATGCTAAATGGAAAGTATATTAAATGTAGTATATCTACACTGTTAGTTTTATCAAACTTTTTATCTTATTAAAGAAAATCTAATTTACTTCATACGGTCTAAATTTCCTTTGAGGCCTATTAGCTAGTACTATGCTTTCATTCTCTGCTTCACAAATCCTGTAGCAGGAATTATATAATACTGGCTGACTTATATACCCCTGAGTTATCCCACATGCCTTTCTGATGATAATTACAATTTTGTATGCTACATATAAGGATTCTGATTTAATTCAATAATTCTGAATGTACTCTGTGTACATAGTTCCCAAAGAATCCAGGGGATTAAGAAAAGCAAACCTATCATCAATATGCCTAATTTGCTGAATACAAGTTCACCTCTCCATTTCCACTGAATCTGCAAATGGGCTGAAAATTATTCATCTAATCATTAAGACAGTGGCTTGCTGTAGGAACATAACAAATAAGAAAATCCATGCTGGTTTTCTTGCTTATGAATCATTAATAATAAGTCACATAAGAAATTTGGCAGCTTATCCAGTAAAAAAACAAACAATGAATCACTAAATCTCTCAGAAAATTTACAGTTCATTTTGTATTTGCCTAGTACTTACTACTTTTATCAGTGAGCTGGAGATATAAAACTGATAATTTGCTATTCCAGACCTTTTGTCTAAAGTATAATCCATTACCTAGACCATCCCTGACAAAAGTTCATCCAACAGCTTCAACATATCTATTGATGGAAATTCTGCTGCTTCTCCAAGTAGCCTGCTTGGGTGTTGAACTGGCCTTTTGATGTGAAAGTTTTTCTTAATATCTAATATAAATAGTCCTTGCTACAAATTAATCTACCTAATTCATGTTCTATCTTTTGCAGGGATGAAAACACTTGATCACCATCTTCTTTGCAAAAACCTTTTATGCATTTGAAGCCTGTTATCATTATTCCTTCCTCATTCTTCTCTTTTCCAGACTAAACAAATGAATTCTTTCATACTTGCTTTGGAGGTCATGTTTTCTAAACTGCTTATCATCTGGATTATTTATGATAAGTTATCTCCAGTTTCTGTGTCTTTCAGAAAAATTGTCCCCTCACACAAAAGTGCTCACCAATACCAGGTAGCATGAAATAAACACATCCTAAATCTAACAAGAGATATGCTTTTAATAACTTTCTGGAATTACATTTGCCTCTTTTATAAATGAACATTGACTTGCATCTGTGTCCCCATCTTGTTTCCTGAATTTGCCAAGCCAGTCCTTGCCCATTTCCTATTCATGTAGTCAGTGAACAATAGGTAAGATAGTTTTCAACCATCTGTGACCTCACTTTATATTAGTTTCACTGAGACCATATGTCCATAGATTGCTTGATCATGGAACAGAGGACTGCATGGAAAGCATCCAATCAGTGCAGATAATTAACTCAGACTCTGATAATTCCCATCTAGAGCCAAAATTCATATAAACTAAGAATATTCTCCCTCTACCCTCCAACGTAACTCTCTATAGACTCCTGTCAACCTCCTATCTATTCCCGCTCTAATTTAGTTAACAGATTTGCCTGAGATCCAGAAAGTAAGAGTCAAGCTAAATTGGCTAGGTTTTCAAATAAACCTCATATAGGCAAGTGTTTACTTTAGTTAATTTACTTTAATGTGTAACATGTTTACTTTACTCTAACATTCGGCAAGCCTCAGTGTCTAACAGACAGCTAACTGCATCTATAACAATCTAAGGCAATCCTACACATCCCAGGTATCATGTTTTAAATATCTGGAAATAAGTATTTAGCTTGTCTGTTGTAACAGGCCATTTTCTGAACATTACACCCAATATTATATAATACAGAAAAAACCAGAAACATCTGTCATGGTTATGAACAGCTAATTAATTGAGGTCATCACTAGAAAGCCTTTTAGGTTTTTCCTTCTCTGCCTTAGGACAGGACTGATCAGGATGCAGCACATCAGTGAAATGCACCCAGTACAACTTGTGAGTATGCCCATGGTTATTCTTTTGTTTAATAAGAAAACACAAATCACAGGACTCAGAACTCCAGCAATAATTCCATATTGATCTCATGAAAGAAACAGAAATTTCAAGATGAAATAAAATAACACAAAAGCAAAGAAATAGCTGTAAATGATCAGACTGAAAAAAGTCCTTCTTTCTGGAAATACAGGTATATCATACCACACAGGTACTGTGCATCAATTAAATCACATTATCCATAGGTTTTTCTTAAAGGCACAGCTTTCCCTCTACAGTATCCATGTTGTTCTCCTCCACTCTTACTGTATTTTCTTTGTATCCAATAGTCCTTCTTCCTACTTGCCAGTATAGTTGTATCAACTTGCCTTGCATGGTTCTTCTTTCACACCTCACCTACAGGACAACGAGGCGATCAGGCCCAGTCAGCATGGGTTTGTGAAAGGCAGGTCCTGCTTGACTGACCTGATCTCCTTCTATGACATGATGACCCGCTTAGCAGATGAGGGAAAGGCTGTGGATGTTTACCTAGATTTTAGTAAAGCCTTTGAGACCATGGAGAAACTGGCTGTTCATGGCTTGGAGGGGTGTACTCTTTGCTGGGTAAAAAACTGGCTGGGTGGCCAAAGAGGGCCCAAAGAGTGGTGGTGAATGGAGTTAAATCCAGTTGGTGGCTGGTCATAGGTGCGTGGGAGACTTTAAGAGTTAGTGTCTCAAACATTGTGGCGGGGCAAGTTCTGCCTAACAACAAACCCTGCATAACAAAGCAGCAAGTTCCGCCTAACGACAAACCGCAGGTGAGAAGCCGGTCAGCAACAGGGCGGGGAGGGCAGGCCGGGGGTGCGCAGCTCCCTGTTCAAATAGGCTGAGCGGGGCAGCTCGCCACGTATGGCCAGAGGCCGTGCGAAGTTCATTTGAGGAAGGGGCTCACAGCCGCCCGAGGGACCCTTCGTGCCCCCCCGGCAATGGCGCCTGTGCACAAGATGGAGAGTTACATAAATCCTTACGGGCGGTGTGCAGAAGACCAAGAGGTGCGTGACTGACGTGAGAAAAGGCGGGAACTGGGCTATGAACGACGCCAACATGAGGAGCCCTGTGCGCGCCCACTGGAACTGGACCTCCAGGCTGACTGGACCAATGCTGGACCCAGGACCGGTGAAATCTTTCCCTTTCCTTTTCCTCTTCCTCCCTCTGTCTCGCTCTCTCTTTCTCCCTCCTTTTCCACAATCCCTACACCTCATCCGTTTCAAGATATAAACCGCTGACCAAGTCTGAGACTGAGTGGATCCAGCCGCCCCTGGGCCCTTCTCTGAGGAGGAGTCTGGAGGGTAAGGGGGTCTGCTCTGAACCTCGGGACTCGATGGGAGGGATCTCCTTATTCTCTGAATCGATGTATGTGGTTACCGTGGGTTACATGGTTCGCTGAGGTCGTTCCATGCCAATTCCTGTTGTGAGAAACCCCACCACCTGCTGTTAACGCCTTCCAAGTTCAGTTTGCTTCTGCCATGAATAAAATGTTTAACTGTTCTTTTGGTGTCATTTCACCTCAATTTAGCCTGAGGGAATTCCGAATCCACCATGACCCCTCCCTGGTCCATCCAGCACAGGTCGTCACAAGGTGGTGTTCCCTAGGGCTCAGTACTGGGGCCAGTTCTGTTTAATATCTTTATCAATGATCTGGATGAGGGGATTGAGTGCACCCTTAGTAGGTTTGCAGATGACACCAAGTTGGGAGGGAGGGTTGATCTGCTTGAGGGTAGGAAGGTGCTACAGAGGAATCTGGACAGGCTGGATCAATGGGCCGAGGTTCAACTAGGCTAAGTCCTGGGTCCTGCCCTTGGGTCACAACAACCCCATGCAATGCTCCAGGCTTGGGGAAGAGTGGCTGGAAAGCTGCCTTGTGGAAAAGGACCTGCGGGTGTTGGTCGGCAGCTGGCTGAAGACAAGCCGGCACTGTGCCCAGGTTGCCAAGAAGGCCAATAGCATCCTGGCTTGTATCAGAAATAGTGTGGCCAGCAGGAGCAGGGAGGTGATTGTTCCCCTGTACTCGGCACTGGTGAGACTGCACCTCGAGTACTGTGTTCAGTTTTGGGCCCCTCACTACAGGAGAGACACTGAGGTGCTGGAGCATGTCCAGAGAAGAGCAATGAAGCCAGTGAAGGGTCTAGAGAACCAGTCTTATGAGAATTGGCTGAGGGACCTGGTACTGTTTAACCTGGAGAAAAGGAGGCTCAGGGGAGACCGTATCGCTCTCTACAACTACTGGAAAGGAGGTTGTAGCAAGGTGGGTGTCATCTCTTCTCCCAAGTAACAAGTGATAGGATGAGAGGAAATGGCTTCAAGGTGCACCAGGGGAGGTTTAGGTTGGACATTAAGAAAAATTTCTTCACCGAAAGGGTTGTCAAGCATTGGACCAGGCTGCCCAGGGAAGTGGCTGAGTCACCATCCCTGGAGGTATTTAAAAGACATGTAGATGTGGCGCTTAGAGACATGGTTAAATGGTGGAGTTGGCAGTGTTAGGTTTATGGCTGGACTTGATGAGCTTAAAGGTCTTTTCCAACCTAAATGATTCTGGAAACTTTTTATAGAAAATTTGTGTCATATTTCAGGATACTTACATTGAACTCAATGGAGGAGACAAATGCAAAGAGTTTTCATCATTGCATGCCACCCAAAAGTTTTCTTTGAGAACATCTTTTTTGCTTATTTTTTTGTCAAAATGCAAATTACTTTTCATTAGACTTAGTAAACAAGAAGCCAAATGTCAGAAGTGAAAAAGAACATAGTTCAAACAACATTCCTCATTAAAAACATGCTATCTTTAAAAGACATTACAGCATCTTACTCTGAGCCACTCTAGCACGTCTATGCTTTGAAGAAGGGATTTGAAGGTTGGCAAGAAGTTTGAATTTCATTCTGTCATTCTCCCTGTGATGATATGTCTAACTTGAGCCAATTTATAGCATCTATTACACCTACTTCAAGCTGCCTTTTAATGTAAAGAACGTCCTGGAAAGAAGGAGCAGAACTTAGGACTCTTTCTGTCCCTGAACACATCCTCATCCTTGAAATTGATACAAGTTTCCCCTTGCTTCCTTCCTTTCTAGCCACACTAATTTGGGCCCTTGGCTCTACAGTAGCGATCTTCATGATGAGAGGTGGGACAACAGCTACCTCCTGCACACCTTCTAAACTGATGGTTGTGTCACTTTCTTAGAAGCCAGAGGATGGTAAATGCCCTCAGATTACTGTATGACAGGTGACTGGTGGGGCTATTTTCTTCTCTAGTTGTGTTTTAAAAGAAAAAGTAAATGCAAAGGCAATGGCATTTGAGGTATAAAGCCTTTAAGCAAACTCTTACTCTATCTGTAAGGGACTGGTTCTGCACTGTGAACCTCACTCTCACACACACATTGAAAGCAGAGGAGATGTATGTATGGCCAGGAAACCAATGGGATCTGGGACACCTCTTCCTTCAGTCAGCTTGAGCTCCACCACACTGATGTGCAGGCCATCAAAAATCCCAGTACACCCCCAATTCTTCCCCTTAATTTTTAGGGAACTCATATCCTTCATTCAGGTTTTGAACTCTACTTGCAAAGCCAAGTACCTAGAAACTACCTTGTTTACCTGTTCTCCAGAACTGGTCACTATGTAGTTATTAGGTAAGTTTTATAAGTAATGTATTACTCAGCTTTCTTTTCTTTAAGTTCAGACCCCATACACTTCTACACCTGCACCCCACAGTGTCAATCCCCCATATGCAGAGTCAGAGCATCATTATCTGTTCACATTATTCACAGAAACAAACAAAAGAAATATTTCTGACAGAAATGTTTGTTATATTTGTTTTCTGTTGTTTAGTGATAGACTGTTCTTTTTTACTCTGAAAAGATACTTGGGAGATGCAGTCAACCTATTGAATAAAAGCAGCAAGTCATCAGCTGCAAGTTCTTTAACTTTTTGTAAAATTTATAGATAAAAAGAAGGCAGCCTCCAATTCTGCAAGACATGTTTTGGAAAACATTGTAAATATATCTGCTAACATTTTGTCATGGTTTAACCCCAGCCAGCAGCTAAGTACCACAAGGCCGCTCACCCACTCCTCTCCCCCCACCCAATGGGATGGGGAGGAGAATTGAAAACAAATAAAACTCATGGGCTGAGATAAGAACAGTTTAATAATTGAAATAATAATAACAACTATTATATTATTATTGTTGTTGTTGTTGTTGTTGTTGTTGTTGTTGTTGTTGTTGTTGTTGTTGTAATGAAAAAGAAGATAACAAAAAGATAGTGAAATGTAACCCAAGAAAGACAAGTGATGCACAATGCAATAGCTCATCACCCACTGACTGATGCTCAGCCAGTCCCCGAGCAGTGATTTCCATTCCCCCGGCCAACTGCCCCCAGTTTTTATACTGGACATGATGTCACATGGTATGGAATATTCCTTTGGCCAGTTTGGGTCAGCTGTCCTTGTTGTGTCTCCCCCCAAATTCTTGTGCCCCTCCAGCCTTCTAGCTGGCTGGCATGACAAGCTGAAAAATCCTTGACTTAGTACAAACACTACTTAGCAACAACTGAAAACATCAGTGTGTTATCAACATTCTTCTCATACTAAATCCAAAACATAGCACTATACCAGGTACTAGGAAGAAAATTAACTCTATCCCAGCCGAAACTGGGACACATTTCAACTACATACTGTCTGGGATATTTTCTATGCCACTGTTCCAGTAAAACAAAAGGTTAAGATATTCATGGTACATGGGGTCAGGAGTGATTCAAATGAGACAGATCTTTAAAACACATTGGATTGTGATTGGGTGATAAATGAGCAGTATGAAGATTAGCTTATCTTTGAGACTACAAATCTACAGAGGCTCTGATATTACAGTGCATGCTAAGAGCAGGTTGCTGAACATAAACAGTGCCTTACTGAAACTGCTTGATGCTGAAACTAAGATGCAAAGGCTGGTGCCCTGATGTGATTTAAATGTGTGTCTTCAATTACAAAAAGACTAGTTAGTTTTGCAGCTATCTAATGCTGAACTTAGGGCCTCAAACAAGCTTGCTTTTCAACTGTTTTTCAGCATGTTCTTAGAGTCATATGAGCAATGAAGCATTAAAGAACCTCAGATGAGGAAAACAGGTTAAATAATTGGAAACTTCTATTTTATTTGGCTATGATAGAATAAAATTCTCTTTCCAGCCTAGGCTGGGGAGAGCAGGAGAAAACACATATTAAATGTATTATTGCAGCCTTATGCTCCACTTCTGAAGGGCAACTGTTGAGTGCTGGATCATCCTGTCACCTCAAACCAAAAGCTATCCCTCTTTGAAATGTTTACTGTAGAAGACAGGAAATCTGTTTGCAATCTTAACCACAGACCAAAATTTTCAAAAGATGTCTCTAGTGTTGAAGCATAAAGATAATCTTGTGGCTAAGGCACGGGACTGGAATTCTGACCTCAAATCTCAGCTGCCAGAGTGGCTATATATGACCATGGCAAGACATGCAGAGCCAGATATAAATAAAAATGCCTAAAATAAAGATTCAGAAGTACTCCTGTGGCAGATGATAGGTGCCTGCATCAAAATTTGTAATGTGACAACCTTCATTTTGTTGATGCTTAAATTCCATAGGCACTTTTCTTTTTTTGGTCAAGATTCCCTACTCTGTACGTGTGGTACCTCTCATTGTGATCCACCATCTCACTTTCAAGCTCCCTCCTAAGCATGTTTTTCTTCTGTGTGAGGTACTCATGGGAGCTGAGGATTCGGACAGCTGATCTTACATCAGCAAAACCAAATCAATGAAAAAATATGGCTGCTGTCTTTCACAACAGTGTGACTGGCAGAGCTGTTTTCCTTATCTATTCCTCAGAACAGTGTTCTCAAAACTTTGGTAAGTATGAGCTTTTTGTGGATTCATCCACTCTTGTAGGATGAACCCCCTCTCTCTGTCCATCACATTGCAGTTGCAATTACTAAGGACACAAATACTTTTAATTTAATTGTTTAAATTAAGAGAGTAACAACTGGTTGTAAATTTTTGCTTCTGATACTTCGCAGTACTTAGCTGCCCCTGGCTAGTATAAAAATTCTACAATGCCTCTGACCCACCTACGGCCCATTTGGTGATTAACTTACTGCTTAGACTAAGCTACAGGTTAGATCATCTGCCAAGGGAATTTGACATTTATTATAGAATCAAATGCTGAATTGTGAAGATTTCTCTTGAAACCGCAGACTTGGGCACAGCTCTGTCTAATAAGTTTAAGTCTTTCTTCTTCACTTGTTCTTCCCATATTGCAGCCTTTTCCTCCCGCCACAGACAAAATCATGTGCAGCAGGGATGTTTTCAGTGTTCCCAGGAATAAAATCCCAGGAGGTTACCTCTGTACAGGTTAACACTAAGCTCTGCAGAAAATTCTGTCAGCCTGAAATGTGTGTCCTGAGAAGTCAGCTGTCTCCCCATTAGCTACAAGAGAAGCTTAGGTATCCAGTTTGGACTAACATCATAAGGCTGAAGGCAGACTGGACTGTCTTAAGACTTTAATCTCTTCAGGAAAAGTACTGTCTTTATTATGTGCCACTTTCTTCCACAAAATGTCCATAATCTTGATAGGAGCTTCTGTGGCAACAAATAGTAATTAAGGTGTTGTTATTAAAAATTATGACTTCTCTAAGTTTATGCATTATTTTAAACAATACATTTTAATAGCAAAAAGCACTAATGGGCATTTTCTACTCGTTGCCCACCACAGAAAAAAGGTAGCTGCTAATTTTTTATTTCATTTGTCCAACTGGACCCACTGTATGAATTAAGTTCTCAGATCAAGATGAGATTAGCTTAAGTAAACACAGTTAAGCATAGTTCATGAATCTCATACCAAAGCTCTAAAGTGCAGTTCCTCCATTCTGACCCCAAGGAGGTCTGTATGGGGTTTATAAGCTCTTGTGTTTTACAAGCCCTTCTTCAAATGCTGTGTTTGATACAGTTGTTCAATGCTTAAGAACACTACATTGTTACTGGATGTTTGTCCCAATTCAAAATACCACGACATTAAACATTTTCAGCCGAACATAACGTCTAGAGAATGTTCCACATGTTTGGCCCACAGAGAAAAGTTTATAACACTATTGCAATTACATCCTCTACAGATGGCACATGCTGTATGGATTACAGTGTTGCTTGTTCTGTTGCTGTGGACTTGGTTTGAATTGTCTGCGAAACATTGGAACCATAAATCAATTCTTCTCCCTTTCAAAGAAAAGAAAAAATATTTCAAAGGGAATTTTGTGCAAAATGGCAAGGGTCAGGGAGGCTAGGGTAACCTTCCACTTTGTATCAAGGAGAGGAGGCCTTCTGAATAAAACAAAGAAGAGGAAGCCACCTGAATAAAACAACTTTTTTCTCCTGATCTCATACATCAGAAAGAAAATCTCCATTGGAACAAACTATAATGGAGGGCAGACTACATTCAACCGTGTCTTGTATAGATCTCCAGGGCTGGCAATTATCCTCAAGAATAGCTTTACCAGCCTCAGTGGAAGACTAAGCCAAACTCCGTATCTAACACACACTCTTTAAACATAAACTGTTAGTGGCTAGAAGGATTGTAAAATATTATAACAAAATGATTTTCAAGCTGAGTGTTGAACCAGATGACAAGGTAATGTCATGGCTCTCGATCAAGCCTTATATAACTGTTTTGGTGTATGATAACATTAAATGTCAGTTACTCTCGCTGACATTTATCTTTATATGTGAACTGATCATTAGAATTACTGTATTTAGAGAAACTTTTTTGATAAAAATGTCAAATGATTTTTGCAAAATTCTATCTTTTAATCTTGATCTTGTGTTGCAATTATTCCCAGACCTTATTGTGGTTTCCTGCACAAAATTATATCCTTAAGCATACCAGTCCAGCATTTAATACAGACACAGGACAATAAAAAGTCAGCAGCAGGAGACAATACATTTTATATGTGCAGTTAACTTTACACAGTGCTGGAAAATATTGGCAAGTGGCACTTAATTATGGTACCCCTGGATTCTTACAACCTATCACAAAGAACACAAAGGCAAAAAGCACTTATTTACTCTAGTTACTTTTAGGAACCACTTTTCAGAGGTACAGGCATCTTAGAATGCAATTTCAAAATGTTCTAATTTTGCTAATACAATTATTGACTTGTAAAACTTGTTTGAGTTTTTCGTTTACTTTTAAACAATTTCTGATTAATAATAGTATCAAAAGTGGTTTCATTTGAGACATCTGAGAAATAACTCCAGACAGATCTAATTCCAATTCTTTTACCATGTTGGCTCTGGGTCTGTGAGTTTCAAACAATACCAAAGGTAGAGGATTTTCTGTTCCACTATACAACACTTAGATCTGGAAATAGGAGCAGCATTGGAAAGAACCCTATGAAACGAAAGGCAGGGTACAGAGAAACCAACAGTAGGACATTTAAATTTGTGGCCCATTGAGACTACATCCTAACATGGAACTGCTGGAAATGCTGGGATGCAAGTTATTCAGAAAAAGAAATGAAGAAATGATCTGATGGTCAAACTTTCCTATTTTCTACTTAGTGGTGCACTCAGATTCCAGTGATTTATTCCCATCTAGCTAATATTGACCAAACCTGTATGCAGAAAAGGTATGTCATTTATTTCACATCCTGATAAAATGTTCTACCAAGAAATGAAACTAACTTAGCACAGTCATATCTCTAACTAAATGCAATGAAATCAAAAACTTATCAGCTGACAGTAATGTGCTGCTTTAGTAGCTTGTGCAAGAATAATTTTATATACCTACATAAAGAAAAATACTTGGGACAGTAAACACCTTCTAAAAATTGTAACTGTAACTTACACTGTAGCATGCCAGTGTACAGTGTACTCCCTCGCTGTCTGAAAAAGACTAGCTCACGGTCTGATTCAAAGGTCCCTGGAGGTACTAAAGGAAATTCTGGAAAATATTTGATCAAAATTTTCAGCTAAAGGTTAAAATGGTGAAAAGGGATAGCTGTAAAATACCTTATTCTCATTTATTAAAAATGTTCACCACCTACAAAAAAGCATCTAGAGGCAATGACTGACTTTTTTGTAGATTGTAGGCAGATAATTTTCTTAGTTTTATGATTGAATATTATTAGGAAAGTAAATCCATAATATGATAATCCCACATGGATTCCACAAAACTTGATAATGCTGTACTTTCAATAGTATGAATGTATCTTTAAAAATATTGCCTTTACTTTCACTGAGGACTACAGACAGCATTACAGCTCAAACACTGTGTTTAATAAACAGCATTTTTGTTGCTACTCTGGGAGAAATGTGCTATTGAGTTATTATTAGAGTCAATACTGCTAACTTTTGAGTCACACATGGAGGAAGAGGCCAACATTTTTTCTTACCAGCCCCATAGTTTGACTTTATTGACAACATTTTAGTTTTGCCAGCTTGATTTAAAAATACCGACATTTGTCTCATTGAAAAAACTTCAGAAAAACAGCCATTCCTGCCATTCTCTTTTTAATTTTCTTATTACTACCAGGACTGCATGTAGCCACAAAATTGCTGTTGGCAATTCAGAAGCACATCTTCTCCTGCCATCTGGAGATGTTGAATGTGCATGACACAAGGCCATGTTCATGGGTCTATAGTTCTGTTAGACCCTCCTGCTGAATCCATCCTGACTAGCAGATTAAAAAGCGTTGGGATTTGTTTCGTGTTTGGATGTTTTTTAGTAAATTTACACTTGGTTTCAGTTCTGAAAGAAGCAACAGAGAAACCTTTGACCAGACTCTTCTCTGACATGAGGTACTGTTCCACTTTAGTGGCATTTATGCTGATTTATACCTGATTAGGATCTGTTTCAGCATGTCTGTGTTAACTCCAAGGCAGAATCTGAATCTGTGTTTAGCTCTCCTGCACAATGAAAGCTGCAAGCTGAGCATAACGAAAAAGACATCGCCACATGAGAAGCTGGTATGTGTTTGTCTTCTAGCCTCACTCAAAGAAAAATGGCTGTTGTCTTTGCACACAAGAAGGTGCTTTCAAAGGTCAAGATGCAATTCACAGAAAATGAAGACAGCACAGATTTAAAGTTACATAAACCAAAAAAATTTTAAGATTTAGATTCTTCACCCAGAAAAAGTAATGAAAAGTTCTTTGTGCCAAGCTTGCACCAAAAACTTGGAGGAAAAGAAAGGAATTCTGCACTGTATCAGCCTGTTAGGAACGCCCTGGTATGTACCTGCACTCACAGAAGTATATGGCTCAAGGAAAACTTACCATCTTACGTTCTTAGTCTCCTTCGTATTAAAAGAGAAAAAAAATTATGCCACAGGGTGTTCCCTGCTGTCATAAAGTAAATAGTACATGCTGAGCCAGGTATTTTATGAAGAATTTGCAGTTAAGCTGGCAGCCCAAAAGATGAATCCTTGTTTTCCAGACATCAGTTTAGTAGATTATGACACATTAAAATTGATTCTTTATTTTGTTTATAGTTTGCTAAAAATGAATTACAATTTGAGAACGCGTACATACTTTTCTTTAGCCATTTAGGAGAACCATTACAATATAACCAGTTAGTGTAATTTCACACTACTGGAAAAGCAGGATGCAAATATCCTCACCATATAAACTGATATGAGCCAATCTAGCATTTGCTTATGACATGTGGAAGAATGGTATGCTCCTTTGTAGGAATGATACTGTAATGCTGTGTTTTTATCTTTAATTACAATGCACAGTCTGTCAAACCACAAAGATGTAAATAGTTAAACTTTACTTTGATCCTTTAACATGGTTCTATCTCATTAAGCAGATATATTTGCAGTTTCCACTTCCTTTTCAGAGACAATATATCTTTGTTTTTCCTACATTTTAATTAAATAAAAAGTGTGCTAAATAGGAAACTCTTTCCTGAAGTACATTTTTAAACCTGCTAGTTCAGATGATACAGATTTATAGATATAGGTTCATCTGATTTATCTTTAGCCATCTACATGGCAACTGGGACCCCTCTTTATTCAGTGTGCAAAGTAACATTTAAGGATGGTAACTGTCACTCCAGAGGTGACATCCTCCTTCTGTTGACCATCAGAGGGAGTCACTCAGACTAATGCAATAGGTGAGAAAAATGTCACCCTTAGTTTTCCAATAAAATGAAATGTGTACTTTCAGATATACTGATGGGCATTCTTTGGACACAGGACACTTCTGTAGCCATGAAAAAAAAACAACATTAAAATCAAGTGATACATAATTTCACCACTCTACAGTTTCTGTGGGAAGCATTTTGCAGAACCAATATACACAACTCCACAAAATTTACAGTTCTTTAACTGAGCATAAACAGAATGAGTAAAGGAGATTACAAAATACCTCTGAGATGTCTACGCTTTGGATATCCCTGCAGAAGTCACTTATAAGCATGTATCTATTCTGAAAACTAAAATCTTGCTCCTACTACTTCTTACATACAGTCTCAAGAAGCAGAGAGCCAAGAGGAATTCTGTTCTGCCCATGAAGAGGCACACGGCATTTGAATAAACTGTGTGTTTTCAGGAAGTTAAATCTACCTGAAGCATTTGCCGACCCTTAAGTGTAAGGCAGTTTAGATCTCTATCATGTGGAAATTACACTGAAATATAACATTGAGCCCATAATAAGAGCATTAGTAGACAGTTAAATTTACACAAGCAAAAGCTGAAGCAGATGTCTTCAAAATTCCAAATTGGCTGTTGATTTTTTTTTTTTATACTAGCTGTTGGATCTTAAACTACTACTGAGAGGACGGGCTGGCTTGATGGGGTAAAAAGAATTCATCAAAAAGGCACTGAATAAACCAAGAAGGCTGAGAAGAATAATTGTTAAAAACGAGAGAGTATATTGAAAATCACAGCTATTTTTTCTCTTATTCTTCTACTGCTCTTTATTGTTTGTAGTGAAAAGATACAGTATATGAAACGCTAAAGAGTTCAATGAAATATGTTAGGAGCAAGCTGCATTTAACACCAATTAATCATGTCAAGATGTACAGCAGTGTGCTATTAACCCACTTCTGAAGATACTGAAGCCTCTCAGCCTTTGGTCTCCAGGCTCACATCATATCCAAGAAGTATACCAGCAATCTGCTAATGCACACCCTTGTTGTGGCTTATTATTGTATGTCTCAGTGTGGCTTCCACATGTTTCAGTTTTAAAACTGTCTGACATTTTTGGTTGAGTATGTTGTGGCTAAACATGTGCAGGAGCAGTTTTTCCAAAATGATGCATTTAGTTATTTTAAAATGTTTGTTTCCCCAAGTAGACAAAGGTACCAGTCCACAACAACTACAGGGTGGATTGGGAGGGCTTGCAAAATTACATTTCAAAAAACAATGCAATATTTGAGTTAGAGAAGTGTGAAACAACATCTGAAAGCAGTAGCTTCCTCTTTTTTTTTTTTTTTTTTTTTTAGTTTTATTTGTATTTTTTCATTTGCACTACTGTAATTTGAAAAAGAACCAAATGGGTTTCTCAAATATTGTGAAAACAAATGTGCTGCTGGATTGAATACCTAAGTGTCAGACTGGGAAAACATTTTTACAACCACATTATAATTCCCTGAAAGATATCAAATGTCTTATTACTGAGTGGGGAATAACTCAGGTTTTAAAGCAGTTCTGTTCTGGTTTGCATTGTTGCACCCATGCCTAGAGCTTCAGCAGTGTTTCAGTGCGCAAAAGGGCAGATATATTAGGATCCCATCATAGCTTATGGAACTCTTGTGATCTGAATGGAAGAGTCTTTGACTTTGGGGCGTTTTTCTTTTATGCTCCTATCATGTTTTAAGGCAGTTTTTTTCAGCACTTTGGAACATTCAATTTGTTTGTTTGTCTTCATATTTTTCTACTTCTTTTCTTACCTTTTCCATTTTTATTTTTTTTCACCCATTTAGGCCATTCCTATTCAAAGGTTCTCTTTCTATTAGAAATGAAGCAGAACTGATTGACAGTCAGTAATAATCCCTATAAAATGTCTCTGCACCTATTTCTCACTTTTATCCTTATCCTTCTTCTTCCTTACTGCCACTTCACTTCAGCCAGTTTAATTACATCCAATTCTTATTCTCATTTTTCAGCATTTCTTTACTTACATGCAAAGACCCGCATTTCCTTCCCTTTGATCTTACTTTTAGTCCTTACTGCAACCAAATTAAATTTGGACTGCTTACTTCCCCACCCACTCCACCTTATTGCATTGCTTGCAAAGCAGTAGTTATGCTGTCAGATGCAAATGCCCCACAGCCATCCCAGTGAAGCTGCAGTATTATCAGTTGAGAACATTGCTGAACTGTTGCACTTCAAGACCATGCCAGATCACAGCAACTGTTTACCACTAAAAAAATGCATGCGCCAAAAGACAACCCATAACCAGGCTATTCTTTGGTTTAAAAATGGTATATACTTTTTCTTTCTACTTACTTAGGTATGGTCTTCATACCATTTCCCTATAGAAGTGACAGCTGACCAACAAGTGGTACAGATGAAAGAAGATTGGAATCCGTATATTTATGGCCATTCCTGAGTCCACAAAAACTAAAAAGAGCACCATTTTGTTCAGTGTATGTTGGATGATTCACACTTCTGCAGGATTTGGCCAGTCCACACAGGAATGGAAAAAGAAATTCCACACAACATAGTTGATTTTTATGCAATAAACAAGATGTGCAACATTAAATTTCTAAGGAAATTATTTAAAGTTGCACTTAATTTGCCTGAAAATGTTAACAAAGAATTATAGGAATAGAAAAGGCTCTTGTAGAATTAATAGCTCTTGGTCATGGCTAAATGTTTTAAACAAAACACTATAATACTTTTATTTTATTCTGATCTATTAGAACTACAAAACCCACCTGTTTTCTTAAAGAATGGGTCAATACTAAAAGGCAGGCATCATTCTTTGAACACTGTTCAAGCAAGCAACAATGCAATCCAAATCAGATTTCCACATACACTGCAGAACATCCCAATTAGTTTCCTGAAACTGAGCAGCTTCAAAAAGAGAAATACTCAGAGAATGGAAAGGTGTACATTTACATATAGTATTTATGATTCCAGATACACACCTTGACACAAAATTGTCACCCTTGTTACATAAACCTACAGGTACAGTCTGAAAGGCCTGATGGGGACTTCTAGTCTATGTCCCTTTCTAAATCAGAACCAGTTCTTCCCTTTATCATTCCTGAATGATGCCTTTTGGACCCAATTTTTAAATTGTTCAGTAATGTAGATCCCAGAATTATCTCCAAAAAAATCTGCTTTAGGATTTATCTATCTTTAGAATCTGCAGGATTTCTTTTTCCTGTTCACCTTAAATTTCCCATACTGTTACACAAACCTATCAACTTAAGAGTGTATTTCCTTATTTTTAATAACCTTTCACATTTTTAAAAACATAATAATGTATTTCTGCCTTCTCTTCTAGGTAAGTCTAATTAATCACAACTACTTAGTCTTTACTTAGGGAGCATCCCCAGGCTTGGATGAGCAGAAATACTTTGATCCATTACCTAATGCTAACCAGCCATACCACAGGAAAAATTGAATTATGTTAAATAGAATTCCATTTCATACTGAACTCTGCAGTTCTTAGCACAGCTTCCATGGTGTCCTATGGAAATTTACAACACTCCAGAGGTTCTCTGTACAGCATAGTTAAAAACCAAAGTATATTAATTTGAATAAAAGTATAAAATCAGTATACCTTTTATTTTTCAAAATGCAAGAGTCTGCAAAAACATGTTTAACAGAATCTATATAGATATGGACTGTAACCCATTACATTAAAATCTATTACTTACTTATTTCCGTCTTGTCCTATTCCTTTGCCTCTTAAAATTGCTTTGGGAAATTCAGTTGCCTGTATCATTGTTAAACAGTAAAATATGTTGGCCAAACTTAGACTTTCCAGCTAGAATAACTTGCAAGCTGCTATGATGCAGCTGTACAAAACTGTACAGCAGATGGTCTGCAAAATGTCTACCTGAGACTGAAGCTGTTGAAGCAAAGAATGATATTACTGCTCTTGGAATGACAAGACAGTTTTTTGCCTAAGTTAAATTGTTGGATGTCTCACTGATGGGCTTACATCACCTGCACTAATTTAATCAGTCAGGTTTGGCTAAATTAAAAGCTACATATCATGAAGTGGCTTTAATTGGTCTTCTACTTGCATAGAAATTTAACATTAAAGCAAGAAATTTTTTTCAGTTTCCTAAGAATCAACACACAATATTTAAGGTTTTAGCTAATAAGAAACTACTAGCTTAATAATATATGAAAGAAAGCCCATTATTTCCATGATTCTTTTTCTTGCACTGAAAACATTAGCTTTAATCTCTAATTAAGTACTTGCTTCTACCACTCTATATTCTACCTCCCACTGTAGAAGGAGGAAAACACAGACTGAGAATGGAAAAAAAAAACAACTTGAGGAAGATTTAAACCCCAAAATAATGGAGCCTGGATGGGAATGGACAAGGTTAAGATGCAAACGAATTAAGTTGGTAACCATTATTGCATCTGCAGACAGGCAGTGTTCAGTACTCACTGACAAGTCTTGACATTGCAGACAGCATAACCAAGATCAGTGAGTCCAGTACTTTGTGTTTTGTGAAAGGATGGAAGGACGCTATTTAATTGTGAGCCCACTCAAACATTGTGGTTGTCACGTTTGTTTTCTTTCTAGAATAATGAAAAAGGGAGACAATCCTGCTATAAAAGTGAATTAAAAATGAAAACAAATACAAAAAGACACAAAGCAAAAGGGAAAGTGTGATTTCAGAGTCACAGTGCAGAACTACACCAAGTTCCAAAATACATCATAAATTATGATTCAAGACTGCTTGTGCTAGTATGAATGATACGATAATACACAAAGACACAAAGGAATAAGTTACTGAAAACCTACACTGCATATCACACAAGTAGAAAACAGGCATAACCTAATTTATAATATACCTGATAAATACCACAAGATGGTCTGTTCAAACCTTTCAGTGCTGTATGTGAGCATCTTTTGGCCACGCGTTAAGAAATGTGATTAACAGTCTCATGTCTGTTCTCCTGTCTTCTCCTAGCTGAGCTGTAGATGCAGCGGATTGTTTGGGTTTGGAATTGTTTGTGTGTTATCCTATATTGCGCATGTGTATACATCTCAGTCAGCACTTGAAAAGTCAAGGTCAAAGAAAGATGTCTTGCATTAAAATTAGAAGTCAGTGAGTTTTGTGATTGTTATTAGACCACACCATAGTTTTGGTCTGTTACAGACGTTTCCTGCATGAAAGAGAACTGGCACAAAGGAATTTCTTATAATTACATTCAAATATGACAATCAGGATCTTTGTCCTGGAGTTTTTGGAGGTCATCAACTAGCCTAGCCCAGACAAGCATAATCTGACAGCTAGAGAAGCACAGAGACAACTTTCCAAAGGTACGTTGTAGGTCACTGCCTGGTTTTTAGGGTTAAGACAGTTTAACTAGTATAGGCAGGGGTCATATCATGCTGGTTGGGAACAGTGTCAGTGCCTGGAGATATTCCACTAAATGGCAGTGGATGGAGGGAAGGGGAGAGGTACAGGTAACTGGCAATCATAAAGTGGTACCACACACATTTTAATGTCATGCCAGTCTGCAAAATACCCTTGCTATAAGTTCACCAGTCACTGAAAAAAAGATAATTGAGAGGACTTAGTATATCAAGCTCAAGAAATACAGCACTCATCGGTGTGTAAAATACCATTTTTTTTCTCTTAAAAAGCATTTTTTTTTAAACTGTAAATGAAGCAAAGGAAGCTCCACTATTGAAAAATAGAGATGTGATTAACTTGCCATGTAGAATGATAGAAACATAGAATGGTTTGGGTTGGAAGGGACCTTTAAAGATCATTGAGTCCAATCCCCCTGCCATGAGCAGGGACACCTTCCACTTGACCAGGTTGCTCAAGGCCCCATCCAACCTGGCCTGGAACACTTCCAGGGATGGGGCATCCACAGCTTCTCTGGGCAACCTGTTCCAGTGCCTCACCACCCTCACAGTGGAGAACTTCTTCCTTACATCTAATGTAAATCTACCCTCTTAAAGTTTAAATCTGTTACCCCTTGTCCTATGACTACATGCCCCTGTAAAAAGTCCCTTTCCAGCTTTCTTGTAGGCCCCCTTAAGGCACCAGAAGGCTGCTGTAAGGTCTGCCTGGAGCCTTCTCTTCTCCAGGCTGAACAACCCCAACTCTCTCAGCCTGTCTTCATAAGAGAGGTGTTCCAGCCCTCTGATCATCTTCATGACCCTCCTCTGGACTTGCTCCAACAGGTCCATGTCTTTCTTATGTTAGGGGCCCCAGAGCTGAACGTAGTACTCCAGCTGGGGTGTCACGAGAGCAGAGCAGAGGGGGAGAATCACCTCCCTCAACCTGCTGGTCATGCTTCTTTTGATGTAGCCCAGAATACAGTTGGCTTTCTGGGCTGCGAGAGCATATTGCCAGCTCATATTCAGTTTTTCATCCACCGATACCCCCAAGTCCTTCTCCGCAGGGCTGCTGTCAATCCATTCATTGCCCAACCTGTATTTGTGCTTGGGATTGCCCTGGCCCATGTGCAGGACCTTGCACTTGGCCTTGTTGAATTTCACAAGGTTCACACGGGCCCTTCTCTCAAGCCTGTCAAGGTCCCTCTGGATGGCATCCCTTCCCTCCAGTGTGTTGACTGCACCACTCAGCTTGGTGTTGCCAGCAAACTTGTTGAGGGTGCACTCAATCCCTCTGTCTGTGTTGTTGACTTGTGCAGCAGCTGATTTTGGCAATAGAGAAGGGTTGAATGCCACATTTTGAGCTCCACCTTTTCGCCATACCTCTGCCAAAACCAGATCAGTTTCTACAGTCATTTTTCACTATGCCCAACTCCACACATTAGAAAATCCTTACTGATTTTTACAGACTTTCTCACATCTTATACATAAAGTTGGGTATAAGCATATCATCAGGAATAGATATGAACTGATGATGACCCTTCACTTTTATTTGATGGCCATAAGGCAAACTAAAGCAAAAGTCACTGAATACGAAAAATAGAGAGCAGAGATAAAACAGAAGGAAAAGGAATACAAAGTCATTGCTGTCGGTGACATGTTACTTTGGACTTCCATCCAAAAAAAACAAACAGAGGGTATTTTTTTGCCCTGTTTGTACATATAAAAAACTTCGTTCCTTTCCAATTCTTGTTGCATAGCTCTGAAAAATATTACAGAAACAGAAAAAGTATAAATATATGGAGAGACATGCACTCCCTCCCCTGGAAATAGCAGCTCAGATCAGAAAAGCAGCAGTAAATCCAAACTGCCACCTAATATGTTAACTTTTTCAAACCTTAATGGGTTTGCTAATGTTATTGTTGTATATTTCTAAAATTATTTTCCTTCTTATGTCTCATTCTAAAAATCACATGAAGACAGGCATTGTCCAAAGATTTTGCATGTATTTAATTCTGGACAGACAGACAAAAATAACTTCTTTCCTTGTGATCTATTAACACATCTAATTTTAATATTTTTTCAGTTTGGTTTTAGCTTAAATCAGAAAATACAAATATTTCAGAATGCACACCCCCTTTTGTTATTTTAGGTATTCATTCTCTGCTAATCACAAGGGTATCCCAGGTGCTTTTAACACTAAATATATCCCTTGGGTATTCTTTTAACACTAAATATGTCCCTCAGGTATTCTAAACATGAGATTGTCTGTGTTACGCCCTTTAAAAGGAAAAAAGCACACAGAAGTGGGTACATGTCATAAGAGTTAAGGCAAGATGCAAGTAAGCATAGTGGTTTTGTTCTCTGTCAATAAAGTCCTGCAATAACTACCTGCAATATTCTAGCTTTTGGTCTCATTCTGTCATAAGTGTGGCCAATACTCTGAGATGTACTGATTCCCAGCCCAGTGCTATAATCATGCTTGTAACAACTTACTTACAGAGAGTATGTACATACATGTATATACGTGATGTCTCTCTGTATATAACGTACAAACCCATCTCAAAGGCCATTGATATGCCACTTGTAGTTCACTTATCAGATACTAAAAAAGTAATGGTTCAGAAAAAAAGTTATGGGATTTACATTTTAACCACCATAGCCCTCAACTACGATAAATCAGTATACCTCTAAGTCTAAATTTCACTGATTTATACTCGCCAAAGTCTACTCTAAATGCTTGTAAAAGGCACTCCATATGCAAACCAGCCTGTTTTATATCAGTGCTATATTCTATCAATGAACTTTACAGTAATTTTTATTCTCCTAAGCACAATTACAGTCATTAATAAAACCATAATGACTTATGTGGATTCTTAATAAATATAGCATAGCCTTATATTTAGATGCTTTGCTCTATTTGCAAACTGCTCCTTATATTATCTAAGAGATTCATGCCTCATATAACTTATGTAGAAGGTCAGATTCTGGGTTTAATTTCTTCTTTCCTGTGTTCTTTTTATTGACAGATAGTTTTCTTACTTAGCTGGAAAGTTGAAAAGGGAGTTTTCCTGTGAGGCCCAAGTAGGAACCAGTATTAATCCACTTAAGAAAAGCCAACATAACAGAAAGAAAAGATGAATGAAATTTAAACAGACAGTGGCAATTTATGGGACAGGCCCAAGCCTTTGTCTTTTTCCCCTTTGGAAGTAAGGCAATTAATAGCCACCTCAGAATATTACTTACAACTTGCTCACTGTGGCTGTGCACAGACAGTGGAAGATGAAGCTGATTCCCTTTGGACTGCCCCAGAACAGACCCAGTGTACATCCATTATCTGGACTTCCGGTAGTGGAAAACCACTGAAGTAATTATGGACTATAACTATGTAAAATTTTGACATTTTATTAAGGAATTTATACTACATTCAAGTTTGCATGGAAAGGTCCTTTTTGCTGAGACAGTTAAAAACACTTCAGCCTGGGTATCCAGTGCCAAGCATGTAGCAAGCTAAGAGAAACACACATAACTTTATATGTAAAGCTTTAAAAAATGACAATTTTAAACTACACAGTGAGCTAGAAAAAAAGAAATAATTGTCAAACATGTTTCCAGGGTTTGTCCATCTACTTCAGAAGCAAGGTAAGACACTGAAGAGAAAAAGCCTTAAAAAGGGAGGGATCAAGCTTAAGCGTACATGGTCTAGATTCTAGTTCTAAAAAATACAGACTGTCATTAGCTCAGCAGTCAACTAACAACAAACTTTGCAGACGGGGCAGTCTGATACACATACAGTTTTTATGGAAAAGACATACACATTTTATGAGCAATGTGTAAGTTTACATGAAACCTAGAAGTAAAAACTGTAAATTTCATCAATGGATAACAGGAACAGCAAATGTTGCTGTGATGATTTGTGCTGGAAAACATTAAGATAATATTCATTTTTAAAAGTACCGATATCTTGGCATTAAATTCACTGGCACTTTTTAGTCCATATTATTAACCATGGAATAAAGAACAAACAAGGATTTGATCATCACTACCTGTTCTGTGTAGTTTTTATTTACATATGCAAATACAGTTTCAAAGTTGTATTAAAAATTTTTACTAGGTAATTGCCAGATTATATCCAAATCACAGGTTTATTGTTAGTTTTGCAGTACTAGTTGTCACTTCCGCAGGCATGGAGCCATGTAGGGGAGTCAAAGGAATAGGTGAAAACCTTGTTTTTCCTTTAAGAATCAGGTTTATTTTAGCATTTGTACCTTCACAGAAAAACCTTGAACCTAAAGTCAGAAGACTTAAGCAGCAAAAGACATAAAATCCCAGAACACATTTTATTACATTTTACAATTTTCAAGACAGTCATATATTTTAGTGACGCAGAATTATTGAGTTTTGAGTGTCTGAAAGAATATCATGTATCTAATTGCTGCATGAATTATGTCTGGGGTAATGAAACAGAAATCCAAGTGGAACAGCAGCTATATTTTTTTACTCCTCTGAAGTGACTCAAAATCTTGCTAACACAGCTAAAGGGGCCATATTGAAATGAATCTCCAGAGTCAGGGATCTGCTAGAATTCCAGGCATCCATATAACTGTTTTGTATTCCAAATGCTTTTTTTAAACAAAAAGCAATAACCAGAATAAGCAAGAAAATGGAGATCTATGTCCGAGCCAAAAGCAATTTCCTTATAATTTTAAAAGTGAGATGCTAAGTTTCAAAGTTGTGTGATTGAAGACAGAAAGAAATTAACCTGTTTCAGAAGGAATTTAAAAGCCCCTGTCCTTAATTTTCATGATTACACACAATCTGTGCATTCAGTAACTGGCAAAACTGACAAGGAATAAGACAATGGGAAGGATGATTTCCTTGCATTCTGGCACTTGGGTGTCCTGAACACAATTTCTAATTTAGACTTTCTATGTAACCAAAGACAATTATCTCACAGCACACTCTGCCTCAATTTTCACAAAAAAATATGAGGCAATACCTCCAAATTTCATAGAAGCTTTCTGAGGATAAAATTAATTCACATGAAATGTTCTGACACTATAAAACTGGGGGCTGTGTACCTTGTTTGCCATTACAGTGAAAGGATACAAAGGTCATTTTTTTGCAAGGGGCTGAAACAGGGGCTATGTATCAATAGCACACTGGCATGTCATGATGACAGGCCATTTTTTTATTAGTCTTCTAAAACAAGAAAGAAGTGACTAAAATAGGAATCTCTAAAGTGATTCCTATGCCTTCTACCATAAAAAAAACCCCGTAACTGGTATGATCTTGTTAGAGCACAGCACAAGTCTCTTAGAGCCAGAATCCTCTCTGAGCCTGCAAATTAGGCTCCTTTACAGTACTCCAGTTAGAAAGAGCTGGTCTTGTTGGAAAGCTCGGAGAAGGATCATAATGCTTTACATCAACGTGTCTGGAATATCTTGACTTAATGACTTAATACAAACAAAGCCTTGTCTTTCTAACCTGCTACGCAAGTGCCAAAATGTACAACCTATTCTAAATCAAAATGAAATAGATAAAAGCAGCATGGTTCTAGAGTTATTTACTATTCACTTGTTTAGGTCACTTCCTCTCCCTTGCTCTTCATGTATATCTTCTTACAATCCAAAGATAAAATGAGCTGTGCAAACTTTGAGGCTGCTCCGTCTGTCAGAGAGTCTTCAGAAACAGCAGAAATCTGCCCTGTGTCTGTGTCGGCAGGCATGGGATTGGAAAGACAAATGTTGTCATAACCTCCACCCACTGGAATCTGGTTGTTGGTTTAGTTAACACATCCTCTGGCTATTTGAACTGGTCACTCAAGAAGTCAACAGTAAGTCAAGTTGTCGTGCATTCCTTATTAGTCATTTCCTGCCACAGCTGGATCGTCTGCATTCATGTTTACAAATCAGCTGAAATCTTGTTTGTACTTTGAGGATGAACTGAAGACATTAGAGGACTATCTACTGTTCAACTCACAAACTAAGTAGATTTAGGTTCCCCCATGCAGGCAAACACCACCAATTTGCTGTTTGCCACCTGTCTTGCTACTGCTGATTTGCATGGTTTTTTCACTATCTGATTATTCTGATTATTTCTTTTTTTGTTTGTTTGTTTGTTGGGGGGGGGGGGGGGGGGGGGGCGGCACACTCACGAATGACACATCCTCTGATCCCTTCTATGTAAAGTACCCAGGCAGGAATCTCAGCTATTTTCAGTGAAGGAAATGTTTGAGTTATTTCATATAGTTTTTGCTTGACATGGTAGCACTGAGCCGTTATGTTTGTTCATAGAAAGAAAGATGTGCATACAATGACTTTTTTGTCTTAATGCAGCAGCTCTTGCTGTACAATATTTCCAGCTATCTGGGCAACTGTTGAGACTGTGAGTCAACGTAACTGCTTACTTGTGCTTACTTTCACAGAACAGAATAAAAATTCTACTTTTAGGAATTTCATCACTTTACTGAATGCAGAACAGGCAGCATGTGAAAGCAGGCAAAATGGACATGATATGAAGGATGAATCTGGAAAATTTATAGCCAAATCCACCTCATTATTAATGTTATTTCTCTTGAAGTACTGCATTTCTTGGCAAAATTACTCTTTCTCTTCCCTCTAAAGAGTTACCTGAAATATCTGACTAGAATGTCAGTCTTTTCCACAAAGATCTTTGCTCATTAAACACAGAAGACTTCTTCTATCAATTTTTTTGTTTTTTTCCTCAAGTATTCTCGCTGGTCCTATCTGGTTTTTGACATCCAAAAATAATTTAATTCTGTTAAGAATTTCCTGGAGATAATGTAGACTTGCTTGTAGAAAAGCAGAATACACCTGCCTTAAAACAAAAGCAAACAAGAATCAAATAAAAATGTCCAACAGGTGAATTTCATTAATCTACTCTGAAAGGCACACTACTTATGCATTAGTCAGAACACATTTATGAATATGTCCTTTAAATATATAAAAAAATACTTTAGAAATAGATACTACCTAACCATCATCTTTTTGGAGAAGGGCTTGTATTCTACATCTACTTTTTATGACATCCTTTTCCCAAGAGATTAATAAATAGAATGCAGCAGCTGTGAAGGTCAGACATGTCTACTGAGTTGGAACAACTGAATCTAAGACTCACACCCATTTTTTAGAATAGTTAGCCATATATTGCTCTTTGACTTTAGCTGCAGATAGAAATACCAAGACTGGCTGGTGCTAAGCTGGGAACCCAGAGACTGAGGAATCCAAGAATATCATCCATAAATGGGAAGTCTGACTAATGGTCAGTTTTACAGCACTTACTTATGCAAAAACAAACCCTGTGGTAGAAGCAGGGACAGTTCTCAAGGGCAACATCTGAGTGCTTAATCTATACAACAATCGTTTTCCCTACAGTCCCCCCAGTTCCACCACTGACTGATAATTGACTGACTGACAACAGTCAATTGAACTATTAACAGGTTCTATAAGTAAGCTAAGAGATGCACATAACTCACATCACTGCCTAACCATTATGTATTTCCAAGGTCAGGACCCACCCACCAACTAACTGAAGATAAGGCTTCTCTAACTGTCATGGGGAAATTTCATTGATTGCCTCTGCTTTAACATGAAAAGTGATATTTCATGTTATTACTTTATGCTAAAGCTCCTCAGAAGGCTTCTTCCACAAGAGTCTAAAGCACTGTCAATTTTACAGGAGCACCAACTGACAGTGATGGGCTGCAGTGAAGAAAAATCTTTCATGGAAGTTTTCTAAATTGGCAAAGAGTCTTATATAATGTTTAATGTATTTACTACCAGGCCTCTTTAGTCATTTCTAATGAATAAGAGGTTTGATGCAAAATAATTCCATTGTTTGTAATGTCAGAGTTACAGCAAAGTAGATGTCATTTTCATTTGTGTATATTAAGAGGAGGTAAGTACATTTTGCAAAAGCACCTGTTTGCACTGTCAGGACTATAACTTTTTTCTCAGACTTCATCTCACAGCAACCATTTTCTTAGTTCCAGATGAGACTTGTCTTGAACCAATCAAATATACATTATACAGCTATTCCTCCACCTATATGAAGACAGATTAACTGCTTGACACTGAATGTTTTCTTGTGTTCTTGTTGCTAGTAACTAAATGTCACAGCAGAAAAACATGTCTATTGGCACTAAGAAGCTTTTTACCTTGACAATAGAGGGTTACACTCACACACAGGAGACCCATTTTGTTCAAATTCAACTTTGTGCTAATGATTTCACAACTGCTGTTGCTGTTGCTGCTGCTGTGCTTAAGCAGTTACCTTTCTTGTGGTCCACTGTACTCTTAGGCTTATTTCCAGTAACTAATACAAACTGAGTCATGGGATGTACTTGGCCAGCAGATGGAAACAAGCAGAAGGAGGAGGGAGGTATGGCTTCCAATGCTTTGTTTATGAGAACATCCTTCCTGTCATCAATATCCGCATTCCATTAACGTATGGTTTCAATTCTGCCTTTGCAATGTGGTTCAAGCACTATAGTCAAAGCGTATATGCTCCAGTCAAGCAGATTTCACTTTATATTTAATCAAGTAAGAAGGGATACTATAGAAGTTTCTGTGAAAGCTCTAGCAGCTTACTAACCTGCTGCTCCTAATCATTCTCAATGGTGCTGCAAAGCTTGACCATTACATAAGAGCAAATTCAACCTCTGATAAAATATTATGGACAATATACATGAAAAATAAGATGTACTCCAAAATGGTTGTGGATTTATTTATCTATTTTTTTTAAATGTACATGATTTAAACTAACATTCTGTCAAAAAATTGTTTGAAAGAGCAAGAAATGAGAAAGCAAGCCTGAAAGAGAACTCCTAATCATTAATAAATCAAAACCTCTATATATGTTCCTTCATTTCCATAGCATATACACTGTATCCAGGTTCATGGCCTGCAAAGAGCCTTAGGAAAATGTCTGGAACATTGGTATGGCAGAACCAGTAGTTGTAAGACAGAAACTGCACCTGGATTCTTCATTGCCATTTTTCTTGTTTACAGCAGGTGCTGTGTCTAACTTAAATCTGCTTGTGACAATGTCTTACATGTTTGTTAAAATGCCTTCTCAAGTCAATATTTAAGACTGATCTATTTCTCCTTTGAAAATAAATAGAATTAAGGTAAAATCATTGGCTCCAGTGGAATTACTCTTGATTCACAAAGCTGAACTCCTCTTCAGCACAGCTTCCTCATGAAAACCAGCCTAATGACTGCTGGAAAAGGGTCTGAAATACTGCAACTTCCATACTGTTATAATCAAATTCTCAAAGTAATTTCAAATAGTCTAGAACAGAATAGACTATTTTAAATGGAAGGCACCTACAACAATCATCTAGTCCAACCGCCTGACCACTTCGGTGGACCAAAGGCTAAAGCATGTTAATAAGGGCATTGTCCAAATGCCTTTTAAACACTGACAGGCTTGGACATTGACCATCCCTCTAGGAAACCTGTTCCAGTGTTTGACCACTCTCTCGGTAAAGAAACGCTTCCTAATGTCCAGTCTAAATCTCCCCTGATGCAGCTTTGAACCATTCGCACATGTCCTATTACTGGATACCAGGGAGAAGAGACCAGCACCTCCCTCTCCGCTTTCCCCCTCAGGAAGCTGCAGAGAGCAATGGGGTCGCCCCTCAGCCTCCTCTTCTCCAAATTAGACAAGCCCCAAATCCTTAGCTGCTCCTCACAGGACATTCCTTCCAGCCCTTTCACCAGCTTTGTTGCTGTCCTCTGGATGTATTCAAGGACCTTCACATCCTTCTTAATTTGTGGGGCCCAGAACTGCACAGAGCACTCAGCGTGAGGCCCCCACCAATGCTGAATACAGCAGGATAATCACCTCTTTTGACCGGCTGGTGATACTGTCTTTGATGTACCCCGGGATGGGGTTTGCCCTCTGTCTGCCAGGGCACACTGCTGACTCACATCAAGCCTGCTGTCGACCAGCACCACCAGATCCCTTTCTGCAGGGCTGCTTTCCAGCCACTCCTCTCCCACTTTATACTTGTGCCCAGCACTACTCCATCCTAGGTGCAGAATCCATCATTTGGACTTGTTAAATTTCATGCTGTTAATGATTGTTCAGTGCTCCATCTATCTAGATCCTTCTGCAAGGCCTCTTGTCCCTCAAGAGAGTCAACAGCACCTCCCAGTTTGGTATCATCAGCAAACTTGCTAATGGTGCATTCAACTCCTGCACCCAGATCATTGAGAAATATATTGAACAGCACTGGCCCTAGAATTGAGCCCTGAGGAACACCGCTGGTGACCAGTCACCAGTCAGATGTAGTCCCATTCACTACAACCCTTGGAGCTCTGCCCTTCAGCCAGTTCTTCACCCAGCACACTGTGAACCCACTCATCCCACAGTTGGACAACTTGTCCAGAGGGATGCTGTGAGGGACAGTATCAAAAGCCTTACTAAATTCCAGAAAAACTACATCTACCGCCTTCCCTTCATCCACTAGGTGGGTGACCTTATCATAGAAAGATATGAAATTAGTTAGACAGGGCTTTCCTTTTGTGAACCCATGTTGACTGTGCCTGATGATTGCATTGTTCTTTAAACACCTTCCAATAGTACACAGTATAATCTTCTCCATAATTTTTCCAGGAATTGAGGTTAGGTTAACAGGTCTGTAGTTCCCTGAGTCTTCCCTCATGCCTTTTCTGTAGATTGGAATAACATTGACTAGTTTCCAGTCAGCAGGGACCTCCCCAGACTCCCAAGCCCATTGGTAGATGATCAAGTTATCTCCATCAGTACTCCTAAATGAATCCCATCAGTGCCCATGAATTTGTGAACATTCAGCTGATACAGCAGGTCCCTTACAATTTCAGTGTCCACAAATGGAAAGTCACTGTTCCCACACTTGTGGTCCTCTGACTCAGGGGACCAGGCAGCCCAAGGTCTGTAAGTTTTATTAAAGACTGAGGAAAAAACCGCATTGAATGCCTCCACTTTCTTTTCATCCCTATCAGTCAGGTGACCAACTTCAACAAGTATCAGTCCAATGTTTTCTTTGGACCTTCTCTTGTTATTAACATACTTTAAAAAGCCCTTGTTGTCTGAGACAACACTGGCCAGTTTCAACTCTAGCTGAGCTTTGGACTTTTGTGTCTTCTCCCTGCATATATGAACCACAGCTAAGTCTGACCTTGCTCCCAGAGATCATACATTTCCTCTTGAGCTCCTTGAGGAGTTCCCTGTTGAGCCAAGCTGGTCTGCCCCACTTGCTTGACTAACAACACAGTGGAATTGCCTGCTCCTGTGCTTTTAAAAGGTGGTTCTTAAAGACTGACCAGCATTCATGGACTCCTAAGCCCTCAAATACAGATTCCCAGGGTACTCTGCTAAATAGCTCCCTGAATATCTTAAAGTTTGCTCTTCTGAAGTCCAGGCTAGCAACGCTGCTGTCCTTTTTTCTCATTACCCTGAAGATTTTAAAGACTCAACCATTTCATGATAACTGCAGCCAAGACAACCACCTACCATCTGATCCCCCATGAGTCCTTCTCTATTCACAAATAACAAGTGAGGGAATCTTTCCTAGTTGACTCACTGAGTACCTGTGACAAGAAGTTATCTCCAGCAAACTACAAGAATTTGAATAAGCAGACATGAAAAGATGGAAAAAAATTATGTTCCCATTTACTAAGTTCAGTTGTTGAAGACAATCAAGCATTCTGGAATATAGACAAAACTGTTTTAAATAAGCATGTCATCTGAAAGTTTCTTGTGGGCAAAATAGCTATCATTTCCTGGAGTGGAGCCTAACTTCACTCTAATAAAAGTGACTCCAATACTATGAGAAAGAACTGGAGTCTGGAGAGATTAAAAAAACAAACATTTGACCACATTTCAATCTTGTGGTGCAGGAAGTGATGGGGAGACACAAAATTACCTGAAATCCTGCCAAAGCTTGCGGAGGATCTGTCGGTTCCTAAAGAACAGGGTGTGCCTCAAAACCATTGTGTGGTTCTCGTAGTCACCAAAAAATGGACTTCATTAATATGAACAAGGTATTCAGGGGTGGGGGTTGGTATTTCCACAGTTCAGCCACTTGGCTTTATAGCAACTGACTCCTAAACAAAATGTTCCAGCAACATGCGTCACAACTAAGAATTTGTGATTGATACGATATATGAAGATGTATTAATTAGGCTTCTCTCTACATGCAGCTGAAAACACGTGTCTATTCCCCTGCAGGAATTCAGATGTTGTGACTCAAATACCAAAGACAAGACAAAGGAGCTGCATTCCCAAGTTGTTTCTATTACTTTGAATATCGATTATGCTCCTAGTGATAGCAGCAGTTACAATGCGTCAAAATAGGTGTTAGTTTATATTCATAGGTATGAGAAAAAATAGTTTCAACAAACTCATAATACTTTTACTGGAACAAATCTTGCTTCTGACACTGTGAAATCTCCCTGACAGCACTGGAAGTGATGTAAGTTCATTTCATGGGAGCAGGGGGTTATGGGCACCTGGATACAGATGTCGGGACACAGAAATTAGGACTGCATGGACCAGTTTGTGGAGGGCCGGACAGTGAGTCACAAGGTTATGTATAATACTCATCATTAAAACCAGGGCACAAAAATAGCTGTTGGAACTTCTACAGCTTCAGGGTTTGTTTTCACATAGCCAATTAGTTGGAAAGAACTAATTTGAGATAATAGATTACAACTGGCCTCTGAGGGATTTTGTAGGTTTGTAAATTATTGCTGTTTCCTACCCGTAACTAAAGTCCTTATTGCTTGTAGTCCAGCAGGCTAGCTGAGAAAAACAATACAGTAAGCAAGGCAAATTAAAGTGGACATGACCTTTACGTCACTTGTTGCACTACAAGAGAACTGCAGAATGAAAGGCTGAACCTGAATAAATGCTAATTCCCATAGAAGTTTTTTTATTGTTCTGGAATTGTAAGTCACAAAAAAAATAAAAGATATGAACACTGAGAGGCACTGGTAGAAGGAAGAAGGCAAAAATACTGCTAGGAGAAAAATGCAACCATTCACAAGAAGCTACTGGACAACACCATGATACCCAAGTAGTCAAATGGGGTATGTCACTCTAGTACCGATAAGAGCTGGCCCAAAGAATCCACAGTCAGATACTGCGTGGATAAGGATTTGCCTAAAGAAGACCACATTAATGGATCTACAACTGAAAATGAAAACACAGTTTGTGATTACGAATCACCAAAAGCAGACACTAATTAATTATCCCTCAAAAAAGTCTTTCAGTCCTCCTACTGAAAAAAGAAGCCTAATACAGTTCAAACATTAGAGTCAGTACCATTCACCAGATGACACAACAGCTCTATCCAGCAATCTAAAATAAAAAGTAGAGTGAAAGAATATCATGTATTCAAGGAGAAATTCAAACCAAAATCTAGGAGAACTATAAAATATCCTTTTGCTAATGTTAAGTGATAACATCTCACTACGAATACTGAGCAATGAACTGAACAGGAACACTGGCAGTTTCCACTCAAAACTTCATTCATTTGCAGAGTACATGGGTATTATCCATAGACAGCCAGGTCACTGGTCAACTATCACTGACTTTCATAGACAGCTTTGTTAGTGGTAACATATTCTTCTCTGCCATGTGTTAGCTTCGTGGTGATACTTACTGTGCTCACCCTTTTCTGCCCTTCCTCAGGCAATATACTAATGGACAGAGTATCCTTCAGACAGAGCCATAGGGGTGTGCTGAAGACTGATCACACACCAAGCCATCCTCCCTCACCTATGAAAAAAAATCAACTGTAGCAACTGGAATAAATGGCTTGGCCAGGAAGGTAGTGAACTAAGAATCCAGAATTTTGAACAGAATTCACAAATCAATATGGGAATTCTAAGGAGACTAATTAATTGTATACTGTGGTTTCTATCCTAAACAGGTGTTTATTTTTCCAAGCGGCAACCATAAAGTTCTAATTTGGAGCTTTTGTTTTGCCAGTGTAAGACAGATGCACTGTGGAGTCCTCCTTATTTAAATTTTGCTTAATTTTTCCAGAAAGATTACTTAACTGGTCTATATTTATAAGAAGAACAACCTTCAAATCACATAATTGTGTTTGGACAGTCAATACTGTCTATATCCTCAAAGGCTTTGAGGAACTTCTATTCAATAGATTTCCATGAGAAATTTACCTACATGCAGATAAATCTCTTAACAAAGCAGAAACCACTATTCAAAAGTGCAGCTGAACTACACAGACGAAGTAGCAGTGAAGTAACATGCTCATAATTTTTGCCTTCTCAGATGCAGCCAAGAGCATAATGTGCAGTTATGTTATGATTATGGTTACTCATTATATATATCACAAATAAAAATAGTCTCTGTAAAGCATACATTGATTCTAATTTCTGGTGAAAAGAACCAAAGGGGGTCACTTTATCTGAAATCAGCAGCTGCAACTGAAAGCCAAGTGAAATCAATAACGGTTTAGAAAAGGAAAATTCAGCTCTGTAAGAAATTTTGTAGTCTTACAAAGAACAATACTCATTGAAAATTACTCATTTTTTTTCTAGTGTCTCTAGATACATAATATGTAGAGAAGTACATCTCCAGGCTTTTACCAGGGGTCAGATTCATCTCATCTCTATTTAGATGTCTGATTATTAAATTCTGAAGTCATAAAGAGTCAACATTTAGGCTCTTTCTCTGGTCAATGAAGAGTAGTAAAGTAGCCATAATTATGTGCATTAACAGAGATGTGAGCTTGAGTTGCACCCAATTACTTCAGTGCAATTCATATCCTCCTGAGAGAAGGTGTCCAAAAATCACTTTCCCTGGAAAAAGCCATGGTACTTCAGTGACTCTGAAGGAAGCCTTGGGATGCCCATCTGTTAGATACCTATATTGGACAAAATAATCCACCCCTCAATTGCCTAAATCCCACTAATACTTAAAAGCCTGTTAGACATTTATATTTTTTATGCTCAATTTCATTTAAACTAGGGACCTTAAAACCTGGGTTTGGTGCTACTTGCTTACTTCATGCAAGTGCAAGATTCCTCCTACTGTGCAGTCTTCTGCAATCTTAAATCTAATCACTAATCCTCTGAGGGAAAACTGGGCTCCTCTGAGAAAAGGTGATTAACCTCATTTATTTAATTTTGGACTTTTTTTTTCCTTTAACAGATGGTGACCTTCTCTAACTGCCAGGAATCCTCAAGCTCATGTTGACCTGTAGTCATTTATTCCAGGGAAAGTGTGCAATAGTTTGACTCTCCACTTTACGCTGGCTGACCTACAACGTTTTTCCTAATGTTTCTACTCACAGCAAACTGGACTTTTCACCATATGACGGTGACCTCAGAAGCCAACAGCATAATCTGCTACATAAACAGTATGCTTTCAAGATAAACATAATGGTGGATCAAAGCGTGATGAGTGTTTCCAAAAAGGGGCATGTTAGTTTCGTATTTGTTACACAATTTTCCTGAGCTTGTTGCATTGCTGATTTTCTTTCCCTTGCATATTAGTTTTCAGCTGTATTTTATATATCCATTAAAAAAAAACCCATATATTTACTCCAGCAGAGCTTAAATGGCTCAAAGATGGATTTAAGTGCATGATCTCTCCTATTTCTATGTAACTACATTGCCTTCCATGTTGTGGTACTGGTCTCAAAATAAGTCCTCGGTTCCTCACAATCAAAACTCCTGAGCTAGTTCAAGCTCCAGGAATTCAGCCTACTGAGAGCTCAAACTAAACAGACTCCGGTCTGATGGAGATCAGGCACTTTCCCAAAAGGTGGTAATGGATAGGCAGCAGATGGCTGACCGAGAACAAAACAAACGCTCCCGGTGTGTGCCAAAAAAAAAAAGAAAAAGGAGGAAAAAAAAAAGGGAAAACAAAAGGAAGAGAAAACATTAGCATCAAAGGAAAATAGTAAAACCAGCAGTAGCTAGTGTGTCTGCAATCTGAATTATCACAACAGGCAGCATGTTCACACACTGAATTCAGTTAAAACTTTTGTGCCATGCTTATTAATACACATCAGTTAAGCAAATGAAGCACAAGTTATGCGTTAGCTCAGCCACAAATTGTTGGGCAACATACAGGCATAAGTAGGTGAATTTGAAAGGCTTATGAAGAGCAAGAGGTCAGTCAGACAGGCCGTTCCTTCCCAGCCTGAAGTCCTGGAGCCTGCGAGACCCAACCCGCCCCTCAGATTGGGCTCTAATAAGCATTTCCCTCCAGTCCCTCATCTGGATTGGCCATCCATTTCATCTGCTTGAGAAAGATATTTCAGCTCCATAATATGGAGTTAATGGTTGAATTTCCATGCACTGTCATCATGACTCAATAAAATAAACTTTCATCACCTTTGCAGACTCCAAGGATCTTCCACTCTCTTGTCGGCAAGGTACCTTGAACATCAAAATGAGCAGCTTCAAGAACCATGGAGGCAGCAAGGCTCTGTTTCCAGGCTACATGGGCTTGCATAAAGGCAAACAGTCTCTTTTCCTTCCAGGGACATGCAGCATTAACCTTCCTTTAACAGCTACTCTGGGGATGGGAGTCCTACACCAGATTATAATAGGGTGGGCGCTCCTCACAGCAGCAGGACACAGCTCCTGCTTCGTCTTCCATGCTGTGCCGGGCTGCTGGCTTCCCTTCCAGAACAGACCACGAACCCCAGGGGAATCAGAGCATATGGGAGGTCAGAGGAGGAATGAGGGTGAAGGGAGAGACCAAAATCCTATTGATGGCCCTTTCTCAGATCTTGCTGAAACTATCCTTCCTGAGGAGCAGTGGGACTGCCACTGCAAACCTGAATGCAGTGTCCTCAGGGCAGCAAAACACAGCACTGTCCGTACAGGCAGCCGCCATCTCTGGGAGGATCTCCCTAGTCTGGACTCTCCAAATAGTACAAGGATGGATAGAGTCTTAACCAAAGAGAGGGGCCGGGCAGTCATGGTTTCCACAGAAATGCAGTGAATTGCAAGGTGAGGGTGGTGTCCGGCAGATGGAACAAGCCAGAAATGGAGGCAAAGGACAACAGGCTGCAGGAGCTCTGGAGCTAGGCTGTGGGGACAGGGTTAGGTTTCAGTGGCTGTGCGTGGCCCGGAGCACAGCTGAGAAGAGAAGCAGGAAATGCCCTAGTGGCCATGCCCTGGTGGCTCTGCCCCGACGTCGGAGGCTCCAGGCCTCCTGGAACCTTCCAGAAGGAGGAGCCACGTCAGAGCTGGCAGGCAGCCTGGCCGGGCAACACCCGCGGGTGCCCTGGGAGAACGGGCAGGGCCACACTGTGGGGAGGCCGAGGAGGAGCCGGGAGCTGGTGCAAAGCCAACCCTTAGGGGAGAAGGGCCTTTCCCAGGGGCGCGGGGGAGCCTGGGTGGCAGTTGCTGCTGCCTGGGAAGCCACTGCAGATGTCTGAACAGGGAACAAGATGGCAGCAAGCCGTTCTTCCCTCTTCTGCCCGCCATGGAGCTGCAGCTCCTGTGGGGAAGCATTATCCCGTCTCCCCCAGCACAACTGTGCTTTTAAAAAGTTTGCTGTTCTGCATTTTTTTTAAATTGCGTGGTTTTAGTTTACAACACAGCTTTGGAGTTTAAAAGGCTCTATTGGTGTTTGCTTGCTTTCAGGCAAATGAGACCTGAGCTACCTCAAAGCTCTGCTTAGCTGGGATTTCATCAGGGAAGAGAGGAGGAATTATCTGGGGACAAGACAATACCACTATTGCAATAAACCACATTGCTGGCAATATTACCCCTAGATTCACCCTAAAATACTCTGCCTATATCATTCAAAAAAAGCATAAAAAACATGGGCTAAGCTCACTCCCAGTGTAACTACAGCTAAATTCACTGGAAACTGGCACCTCCGCAAAGGCAAATTATGTCCATTCCCACTTTAAATATTCAAGAAAGTAAATCGAGCCATCTGCAGAGTTGGGGGAATTTATTATCCCACAAAATAAACCGACTTGACCATACTTAAATACTCTGAAGTAAATATACAACTGCAGATGCCTGTGTTGATCTGAAAATCAAATTCTGCAAGGGAATAGACGATCAAGACAAGGCCACAGATGGCACAAGCCATTGTGTATTTCACAGAGGATCTTCCTACTTCCATTCAGGCTAAAGAATTTTAGTAGAGTTAGTGGATTTTTTAAAAGGAAAGGCAAATCAGTACAGTACTCTTTCTGCCATTATAAGTTTTTAAATTTTTGGCTTAGAAGCTGTACGTTCCATGTATATTGGCTACCACCTTAAACAAAGGAGACTGTAAGTTTTCAAGACAAAGCTACTCTAAAAATTCATACGTATAACAGGCCTGTTCATTTATATCAGTCAGTTTAAAATCTAAATATCATTAGACCTCAGAATTGAAAGGTGCCAAAATACGGAATTTCCACAGCTGTAAACAGTAAATACCTGAAATGGGGAGAATAAGAATGCATGAAACTTCCAGTAGAGTGTGTTTTGCATTAATGTACACAAATCAAATGTTTTGTGAACAATTTAAGTAAGTGGATGAAACATCAGGAATGAAGCAATATAATCCAGTAAAGTAAAGCATGCATACCCTGAGGCAGAAGTGGTTTTAGTTTTCTTGTCATAGCAGAGCATTTTGTAGTGTGTTTGTGAAATGAGGTAGGGGACACTTGAAACGAGGAGCTGAGCAAAATTCTAGGTCTTTGCAGATATTTCTGGTGCTAAAAAGCAGGTATCTGTTTAGGGTCACAAACCATACACCAAGGGGCTTTGACAAAGTTCTACTTTCCCTCACATAGGTTTTCACTTTCCTCTCTGTTCTAACCACCAAACTATTCCCCTGCCTTTTCCTGTATGCAAATATAATGCAGATTGCAGATAATGTATACTTCTAGCATTGCTTGTTTAGTTTTTACTGCCACACTCAAAAATCCATTTTCATTTGTAACCACATTTTCCTTTATTCTCTTTTTCCCTAGCTCTGGGCTAAAGAATTTAGAAACTGGGGGCCGTAGTGTTCCCAGGGCTGTGAGTTACCCATAACACCAGTCTTGTCCTTCCCAAACAGGTGGTCCAGTGAGAATCCAAACACCCTGAAGATTTTTTTAACCCATTGCAAGATCAGACTTCATTCAACAGAGAAAAAAAATGCCTCTGTAAACAACCTGCCACCCACTGACTGAGCTTTACAGAGTTCAGACATTTGCTACAAAGTGCTATCTTCAGAAGAACTGCTTTTAATTAAGTCTTTACTTCCTATCTTTGTTTTTTGGATTACATATCCATGTATTCATTCTTTTAACAAATCATCTCTGTGTTTCATTTCAGGTTCATACGTTGTCTATTACTCTAATTACCAGTAGTAAAATAATCAGCTTGAGTTATGTCTTTTTGAGGGAGGTTAAAGTCACTATGCATTATAACATCCTTAGAAGTAGGAGAAGGCTGGACCTTTCCAAAACCTTGCTTGGGATGATCACCTCTGCACTGAAAGCTTGCACTTCAGATGCTGTGCCTTAGTGCAAAATAATCTCCCATTTAATCAGAGAAGCAAAACCCAGTGTGTTCCATTAGTTTTCCTTGTAGTTTTTTTCAGTTCTTCTGAGAGTATGTATTAGGAAACACCAGCTGTATAAAGAACAAGCCCTTATATATATTTCTACATATTTAATTTCATTAAATGCAAAGTGTACTTCATTAGTACCCCATCCTGTGGAGGAATAAATCATAAGAATCTCAGCCTGTTTATGTGGTGATTTTTTTAAAAGGAACAGCCATGTTTCTCTTACGCTTTGCCTTTCCCAGATCACACAATTTATCCATGACATTTTCAACCCTGTCACAGTACTGTGTCCTCCTGTCTTATGGGCTGATAAGTGACTGCATACCTGGAAACAATTTTCCCACATTATTGGTGGGGCAGGACAGGACTGCAGGTGAATCTTCTTGCAGGATTGCTTTGAGCTGTGCTACCCAATGTCGGGCTCGCCAGAAGGTAATCCGTGGTGTTATGATGGATGCTTTGCTGGTGAGTATACAGCACTTTCCACGCTGTCACAGTGCTTTTCACACTTCAGTGTGATTCTGCTGAAAGACTGTTATCTTTGATCTCTCACAGCTCTGCCTTTCAATGGTATGTATTTTTAGACACAGTGGAAGAAAGCCATTGCCATTTTTCTCCTTTTTTTGAAGAGGAGTTCTCATATGTTGTTTACTCTCCTCTATCTCTGTAAGCTTTAGTGGAGTATTTCTTCTCCACTGAGAGGAACATGCTGTTCACGTGTACTCTTTCTCCTGCTCATGTTTGGATTGCCTGGAAAAGACCAATTTTCCCTAACTGCATCATACCATGCACTATAAATCACATTTGTATCCCATTTAAAATATAAACCACAACAGACACAGAAGAACAAAAGGAACCACACGCCCAGCTTTTTTGACAAAACTCCCACACATTGATAATTAGAAGCACATAAAACCATACATAGGCTAGGAGAGCTCGGGCGGCTGTCATGCCTCATGCTGTCTGTCTCAGCCTCCTCCACTTTCAATTCTGCCACAAAATTGCCTGGGACAGTAAAAAGGGCAGGAGAAGATTAACATAAACAATCTGTGAAACAATGGACATTAAAATAATGGTAAAGATTGCCTGACAAGTGTGCTTTCATGAGACTGTGGTAATTCTTTGCTTTAATTAATTATCTGCACTTGTCCAAGGGATATCTGAAGCACTTAAACACTAAAAGGAGAACAATGCATATTAAAAGCCATCTCTAACACAAATAATTGTTGAAAACCTTTTATGTAACTTAGTGCATAGGCAATGTGGATAGGGGATCCTGGCTGCATGTTTGTTTTCTATCTTGCAATCAGACTTACTGGCTCTACAGACTTGAACTATAATCCTGCAAACTCCCATGTGTAAGTATTCTCGCTGCACTGAACATAACTATTTGAAGGACTGGATTGTCCAGTTTGTTTTATATACTAACAAATGTAATGAATAGTGCTCATTATATTCACTAATATTGTTGCTGCTGTTACAAGGCTCCATACATTTGTGCTTAAACTATGTAAGACATGGTGAATCCCCATGCCTCATACACCTCATTGTCCTATTAGCAGTTTAAACACCTAAGAAGGAACTGAACATATTAGCAAAGTGCGGGAAGAGAAATAGTGATTTGAAGGGCTAAAGGACTTCAGCCAAGGATGTTTAACTGATCAAAGGCAAAGCTCAGTAGGAAAACTAGGGGTCTTTGTCCCCCACGCAACGTCACATACTAGATGGCAATCCTTACTTCACAGTAGGATTTTCTCCAGCTTGCAGAATCAGGCCTTTATTTTAGGCATGTTACAGCAAGTGTAACACATGGAAATGAGGTGAAGAAGAACCTTACTGATCTCAGCAATGTAATGATGAATGTATATTTTAGTCTAAAAAATTATCAGCATTGAGCAGTCTCATTTCTCAACTTAGGTAATTTTGGCACCAATTTTTTCACATTAAAATATATTTATCTTCCATTAATTTCACCCTCTAATTCAGGATTGGTACAACACAACCATCCTTAAAATGAAAAATGCCTTTTTGTAAAAGCCAGTTGTTTATATTATTTCTCTTATTTTTAGATCCACTCTTAAGTATCTCCCATACAGGTATCTGCTACTAATCCTCTGTGCCAGAATGTCATAAGTCTTTTACTCAAAGCAAGGGAGATGCACTTGGGGAACTTTTACATAAAGTCCCATGAGCTCCACACCTCCAGATCATCCAGCCACATATTCTATCACACTTGCTCACTTTGAGCAGTGCCAGCCTTTAGCAGGCCCTGATTTCCCCAGGACTACACCAAGAGTAAGTACCTACTGAATGCAAGTGAATGACTCTGAATCTAGTGATCATAAGAGTAATTACTCCCAGGACAAATTTACTCCTCTTCTATGTCTAGTCAGAAGCGATCAACAAGAACAATTATTGATTTTAAAAGCCTAAATTAGTGCCTAGGTTCAAGTGGATTGACAGGAAGATGAAAGTTAATTAGCTCTATTTGCTAAATTTTCAAATGCTAGTGAAAAAGACCTTCTCATCTTGAGGTAATTAATTGCCTTTTGGCCATTCAAGCTGTTCATGATTGCAAGCCTGAAAGGGCTTGTTATGTCCCAAGAAAACAAACCAGCCTTATAAAACCCTGGAACATCCTACCACCAAGCCATCAGGAAATTCAAACAACTCTTTGTTCAGAAATCAAAGAAACAACTAAAAACACGGGGCGGGGAGGAAGCTTTTGAACATGGAGTTCTAGGAAAAAAGAGTCTTGAAATATCTGTTATCGAACAAAAAGGAAGAAGAATCAAAATCCTGTTAACTGTATGCTGATTTTCTTGGGTACTTTGGTTAATCTCCATCCTCCATTAAAAAAAAAAAACAACTAAAATAGGTGACATATTTCAATTTATGCATTTATTGTATTATCTGAATTAATGATGCATTGATATTTGTGGTTTTTTTTTAAAAATTTGAAAATACACCTGTATATCTTTGGCTTGCTGAAAAGTGTAATTTATTTCGTATGATCGGAAATGACTTTTTCTCTTCAGCTGTCTAAAAAACAAGCAATGATTTATACATTAGCTCCAGTACAACTGAAGTCATCATGAGTTCTGCCACTTACTTCAATAAAATGTTTTATTCTCTAACAATTACCTTCTATTCCTCCTGTCTTTACTTCAAAATCTTAACACAGTTGAAGACTATAAAGAGGTTATATAGAGTGTTGCTCAAAATTTTTAACATTTTTAAAGTATAAATAAAAGAGTTTCAAATTATGTGTTATTTGATACAGTTAGTCTAGAAATTGACCAGAAAACAATGATACTATATTAAAATAATTCTGTAACTTTCTACTTAAATGTATACAAAACTGAGATGGGGGGAATAGAAAGAACTTTTTAAAAAGAAAAGAAAAAGTAGAAAAATAATTGTTCTGGGTTTCATCTGGAAAAGGGAATGAGAGCTGTAACTCAGCATTTTAAGCTTTTCATAGTGGTCTTTGGATTTGCAACAATTGAGCACAGTACCAAAAACTATTTTCAACAATTTTTTTATAAATTTTAAAAAAAAGAAGAGTAAATCAGACATATCTGTGTCTGATTCTATCATGCCACTCCTGTACATACACTAATTTTGCTTAGCTTTTAATACTGAGTTTTCACTCTATTGTTGTTTGCAGTTTTTATTTCATCCTTCCTGTGAGCAGTTTTTTTAATGTATCTAACTGCAAGCTTATTAACACAGATATCTTATTCTTTCTCCAGTTTATTGTTGCGATATAAAAGAATTATGACTATACTAAATTAGTCTAGTAAGTAAATATTATATGTGGTATCTACCTTGATTTCTCATGATGCTTCACTATTTCTTGCATATTGCAAGGTAGAACTCAGGAGAGAATCTTGAGTGACGAATCTAAGTTGTTTTGTATAAGCCATTTCCAAAGTACTGCAGTGCTTGCATATTTTGTTCTACTTTTTTAAAAAATTCCCTGTAGTTAAGTAGATGCTGATGAAGGTAGCTGGCTTCAAAATCACTGCAAATGACACCAGTTTTCTCACTTCCTCAAAGAAATAATTTCACTTGCGACTGGAAAAAAAAAAAAAAATCTTCCCTAAATCATTAAAAATTCTTGCATATTCTCAACTGAGAAAATCATAAATGTTTTTTTCTGCAGGGGCTTAATTAGACTTCATACTTGGGGATTTGCCATATGGAAAAAAAGGAAACTTAAAAGTAGTCTTTCAGTAATTCCTCAGTCTCTCAGTGATTCTTATTCACAAAAATTTATGTGAATGAATTTTTTCATGGAATGTCCTCCTAAACAGCAAACTGAACTGGCCCTTTCCAGGTTTTGCTTAACACAGAATGAGGCTCAAAGTCCTAGCCCAAGAAGTGGTGACTTAGAGGTTCCCCTTTATGTGCTCAGTCAATTGTTTATGGAAAGAGAATTGAAAGAACATCTTAATTACCTATACAGCAGACACTTTTACCCACTGAAATTGTTTACCAAAGATACACACGTGCACAAGAAATTCTACAAATTTGCTACATTCAGCCTAGAATCTTGTCTGAAAATAATGATGCTATATTGATTTTTTTATAACTTTCCATTTAAATTTAATAGGAAACTGAGCTGGGATATTTGGAACTGTGTTTTTTATAATTATTTTTGGGACAGAAGGGAGAGGAAGATTTTGCACTTTTTATTTTAAAATGATGGGAAAGGGGGGAATTAAAAAGCCTGAGGAAGTGGAGGTTATATACACTTAAAAACCAGAATCACTCATGTTGTTTGGCTTACGTCCAGGAAGAAAAATCTACTGAGACATCTTGAAGCCTTTAAAATCGTGATTTTCAACTCTAAGGAATTCTTATATTATCCATGCTAAAAAAATAAAATAAAAAGGAGCATCGGTCCTTTTTCTCCATGCATTTTCAGATCACAGTTAAAATGTATTATACATACTGTAGTTGTTATTTTTAGGTCAGATTGCTGGTACTGTATTCTAGGTAGTTTTTGTATGGGTCACAGAGAGTTCAGTAGTAGACATACACTGTTGCTCTGCTGCATGGATAGAATGTGTCTTTCCCAAGGCCTTTTACTCACAGAAACAGCACTTGAACTTTATAAGACATTTTAAAGGGTTGTTGGTTTGTTGTTTTTTTTTTTTTAATTTGTAACACTCCCCTTAGGAAGGTTTTTGTTGTCCCTGTTTTGTTTGCTTGCTTTTGTAAGCTGAGAAGCCATGTTGGCTAGGAATTAATTAGCAAAACTTCCCAACTCAAAAGTAATTGATCTTTGGAAACTAAGTTAAAAATGCTGGTCCAGCAAAGAACGCGTACATCAGGACTGTTTCAGTTTAAGTGTTTCTCACCCTTCACAAGCACAAAGACCACATGAGGCGATGGAAAGCCTCTGCACATGTTTCATAACCCTGCCAAATTATTCAGCTGAAAACTTGGTAATTACATGTAACTATTTTTGGCCATTTAAGCAGAGGCCTCACGCAAGCAGTTAGAATTTCATTGGTCCTCAGCCTCGATGATTACCAATGACACATCCTCTTCACCAGAATTTTCCTTTTTCTCTGTCATTTCTATTATACTCTTTGGCAAAATAAAGCATCTTTCTCAAATTCTTTCTTAATCAAAGCTGCTGTAAGCACAACAGAGAAGTCAGTCTGACTACCTGGCATATCTGCTGCTCCCTCAGCCCAAATATGCACCTTGGAGCTGCCTCCTGCTGCCTATGCTATCTGTGAGTTTTGTTCATCAGTGTTAGAACCCAATTGATGAGAGCTCTTCCGCGGATGGACAGATTAGGAAGAGCATTAACAACTGCTCCATTGCAAGTGCCATGTTTTTTGAAAGCAGTCCAATCATTCCATCTAGGCAGGATTAAGAGCCACTCACAAGTAAGCCAAGCAAATGGTAGCCAAAGCATAAATCATCATTACATGATGGCAGCTGGCTGCAACTACATGACAACTATTCACAAACAGGATGCTTGGTGCCCTTTTATGTGGATCTTGTGTTCTTTGCACATGTTTGTTCCACATGAATTGTTCCCTTGGAAATACAGGGAGAGAGCTAAGGTGCTGAGAGAATAATAAAATACCTCATTGTCTCCTGCTGCCTTTTATTCTTTGACAAAGGACCCTTTCATTCATGGACAAAATAAGAGTTGCAGAACTGATAGAAGGAGAGATAAGCAAAATCTGCAATGTGTCCTTTAGATGTGATACATAAAGCATATATGTTCTTGAGTCTTTGCCACTGACATAAACTGACTTACAAAATTATACAAACTGCAATCTATTCCCCAAGGTTTCCATCCATCCACAGCATTAGTACCTCTTCCACCTGGAGCTTTCTAGCTAGATGGTATTTCTACCCAACGCTGTGGTCTCTTTAGTCAGAGAAACATGAAAAATATCAGCAAGAACATAGGGTTCCTTTCCTCTCGGAGTGATCCCAGTAGTGTTTATCACATATGTGAAGATCATGTCCCCTTCAGGAAGAAGACTGTATGTTTAAATGACTCTATTTTTAAACATCACAGTTTGGAATTCAATGTGATTTAGTGGCTTGGGTGGCTCGATGTTTTTCTATATTTGTTTTACTGTCTTTTCACTCCTTCTAATTGTTTTTCATAAAGAAGTCAAGGGTACATATATTTTAGTCACATAGACAGATAAAACTGTACAGTTGCTCGAAGAAGAAAATGCAAAAGGAAGCCCTACTCACTTGCAGAATATATATTTTTCCATCATAATCAAAACCAAGCTTTGTGGCATGTTTCCATGCCAAATGTTATTCTTTATGGCATTATGTCAGTTAGTCAAATACAAAGACCCATTATCCATAATAAATACCCCGAATAAAGGGTGTTAGAACAATCTCAAAAATCAACAGATTAGCCAAGAAACACATTCTTTTCTCTGCCTATACACTCACATATATTCATACCTCTTAGCATGGGAAATACTTTTGAAAATCGTTATAAACTATCTCAAAGCAATCCAAACATCTGCTATTCAGTTGTTCTGCCATTCAGACTTAGAGGTCAATACCTTATCTGTAACAGTTGTAAATATCAGATGTAAATATCAAAAAAAGGTGTAAGAATTTCAGCATAGGCAGGTGTTGGATAATCATCTGTCACGTTAGCTTTCATCTTGAATCCTAATCTTTGACAATGGTTTATGCATCAAAACATGACACTGAGTCCTTTCAAAATGTGTTAGTTTTAGCAGGTGTAAGTCTGAAGTAGGTAAACTTCATGTAAATGTCCAGGACTTTTCCAGACCTTGCTGAGTGCTTTGTCTCATTGACTTTCACTGGAAAAGTGCTGCATGGGTGTTTTGGTAGGCTTCCCGGTTATTGCCAAGTCTGGGAGGGCTTACTAGAATATATCACTGTGCTGCTGTTTTGTGTATAATAGTCATTTAGCTAGATCAAGAAGTATTTAGAGAAATCCCAGACTTTTAATTTCACAAATCTTACAGCCAGCACAGACATAGTCATGTCATAGAAGAAATTTATATCCACAAGGAAAATCAGAACCCCACTAAATTCTGTTTTTAAACACTGCTATGAAAAGAGCTTGACATACTATGAAACCTCTTCCAAAAGTTAATGCAACTTTGCTGACTAAGATTCTATGTCACTTAGTGAGACAGTGGTTGCTTTTCTGCACAGGAACGAGCATCACTCTTATCTTCTTTGGATTACTTTATGTAAACAATAAATTGCCTCCAAATAGCCTTGGTTATTAAATGTGGCACTGGCACATAATCCACTGATTTCTTGCTGCCCATATACTTTGTTGTATATGTTATAAATATACATATGTTTTATCCATATAATACATCTAACAGACCAAACTTAAATACCTGAATGCTAGATTCGCTAATATACATTGTCAGAATTGTCAGTAGCTTCATATCCTGATAACATATTAAGTAATATGAGAGCTGCTAATTATTCTAGAGCTGGAACCTATTAAAAATACCAGAAAGCTAAACCAGAGAAGGGTGCTTTCTATTAAATTCCCAGCAGGAGTGAAAAGTCTATGAATCCAATTAAGTGACCTCATAATTTCTGCTTGAAACCAAGGCCTTGTTGGTCTACACACACATTTTGTCATGAGATAGCTTTCCAGACGAATGGGATTATTTTAAGCAAAGGCTGTATTGATATCCTGCTAATAGGGTTCCTTTTACTTCGGTAACCTTATTTGTCTTCCTACAGCATATAAATCAATTGTAACACTTTTATATTTGCATAATTGAACACACAGTGGTAACTTTTATGTCACTGCAGAAGTGTCAGTAAGACAAAGTAACGTAAAATAAGCAGCTGGGAAAGGCTGGCAAAGGGTCACATAAGCTTCATAAAATTTTTCAGGGAAAGGTGGTGTCTACTTAGGTCTACTTGGCTTAGACCTTAGCCCACAAGATCTTATGAGTGTGTCTAAAAGCCACTGAAGTCAAAAGGCTTTAAAACACATGCTAACTATTAGAACACACTTAAGCACCATTTCTGAATAAAAATGTTTTCCTGAATCAGGGCCACAGACAGGCTCAGAGCTTCTCTCTGCAACCCGGCATCCCGTGTGGGTTGCTGTAAGTGTTGCCCTGAGGAGCTGGAACTGGATATTCCACATGATGATTCAACAGTCAACATTTTTCCAATTTGTGCTGGTCCTTTATATTTCCAAGAATGGGTGGTCCCAACTGGCATTGCCCCAGTGTTAAATAAGGTAAAGGTGTGTTGAACAGCAAGCCTCAGGAAGATATTACTATTATACTTACTTGTATGGCTTGTAAAAGTAGTTTTCTTGCCAACAGCAGCAACAGTAGTAAGTACTGGAATTGTTTTATTTCAGAGACTAATGGCAAATGCAAATAAAGACTTCTTTGCTCAGAAAACAACAGCCCTGTGTGTGAACAGAAAACAGAATAACTGGTAGCTTACCCTCTAAGTAACAAATCCAGTTTGACAACACGTATATGTCTCAGAGGAATTTTTCTGCTACATATTTCTCCCTAGCTCAGTTACTATCTACAGGGATATACCTTAGGTCTGCTATTCAGAACTGCTCCAGCAGCTTGGAGAAATTAATGTACATTACAGAGAAGAACTAAGTTAGCATCTCTACTGAATCTGAGCAAAATTATTTCCTTCAATTGTAAGTGCACCATTTTATAACATGAACAGCTTTAATCACAGCCCTTCCTGCACCATAGAATAAGCAATAAGGTTTAGCTGCTGATGCACTTTTTCTGTGGCTGATGATCAGTCCAATAAAGTATTGCAAAATAGGTTTTAAAGTAAGTTTTGAAGCCTCCTTCAAACTGAGATCCTCATTTTGGTGCACAGGAATGAGAAAATCAACCATAAGAGATGGAAAAAATGAACTTATGACTGGAAACTGTGGAAAAAGGTATATTTCTTTTCAAGGTGGAAAAACCCCACTGTTACAAGCAGTCCACTCCCCTGTGGAGTTTTAATACAACACCATTATTTGGAAGTAATGTGAAGGTTTTTAATTTATTGATGTCTATTTTTCTTCCTACTTTTTGTGATGCTTTCACTCTAAAGTAAAATTAATTTGTTTTCTGTAAGATTCCTGTCATAAGACTGTAGTAAACAAATATTTCCATCTGTTTGGGGAGAGAAATGATTAAAGATTTGCCAACAATGGAAGTCAGTATGGATACAACCCAACGCAAAATCAACCCAGCCCAGTCCCCAGACTTAATAGCAATAATCAGAGGGGCAATGGACAGAAAAAAGGTGGCAGAACACAAACTAAAACCCTGGATATAAATGATCAAGAACCAAGGAACAGATGAGCTAAAATATCATTCCAAACTTAGTGACTTGATCTCATCCCAATGTGGATTGAAACTAGGCCCATGACTGCACTGCTTTGCTAAGTGGGAACAGAGCTGTGCCACAGCCCTGTGTCTGGTTTGAGAATAAGAGGATTCATTGTTGCAGTTTTGATAACTTAAATATTAAATGCAGATTGAGCTAGTAAATTCAGAGTCTGAGTTTTGAGCAATATGGGAGGTATATGAATCCAACACTGAGTCAGGCCTCAGGCTCTCTTGCTGTTAAGCCAAAGCTGTATGTCTGCCTAGTATGCATTTCCAAATTCTGTACATAATGGTTCTCTCTCTTCACATATTTCTTGTTCTGAACATCCCACCTCGCCCCAACACTTCTGATTCTTTTCTTCTTCTTCTTCTTCTTTGGATTGTTTTTTATTTTTCTCCTGTTGTTTGGTTTGGTTTTTTTTTTTCTCCTTGTTCTGCAATTTGATTTGCACTTTTCTTTATGGTCCCTTTATTGCTTATTCTATTTTATTCTTCTTTTACATTGATTGACTGACCATAACTGTATGGGAAATGACTTGAAATATTCAGCAATCTAGCATAAAATGAATGAGTCCCTACTATCTGAAACATGAAGAATCTCTTCATGTCCTTTTATATTCATGGCAAAGCATCTTTAGGAATCAGCCAGAGTTTTCTCCTCTCTATATTCTGGATGCCAGTGACCTCACAAAGAGTGCTAATAATGATAGCAAGAATGGAAAAGGCAAACAAACAAACAAACAGTTCTGGATGAAACTTAAAGCAAAGAAAGCAGGCTCCACACCTTGGATGGTGAAGCTTAACTTATGGATCCAGGCATTTATGGAGTGAAAGGCATATGTCAAAGGCATTAGAAATAAGGAATGTGATGCTTTGATTATCTCTTCCACAAATACAGACCTAAAGGCAGAAATAACAAAACTTTTTAATTAGATTTTTAGGATTATAATTCAGGAAAAAGCATTGACAATGATCTTATTCTCATTATCCAGAAGTTGTTTTCCAGAAATTTCTATGCCGTATAACAGAAAAAAAGAATTTTCCAAACCTTTCATCTGAAGTCTGTAGTCCTTAATGCAATTCTTAGGTGTGGCTCTACTTTGAAAAGGAAACCCATATGACATTTCATTTTCTCACACTGATTTTTGCATAAATTACCGATTTTCTAGTACAATGAACCCGGAATTTTAAGCATACTGAGCCATCCATGAGCTTTTTCTTCCCAAATTGTGTCTTGAAGTCAATGAGACTAACAATGCCTCATTATTTTTTCTTCTCATTATCTCTGAAAATGTTCTATGATGTTTTGTTTTCTATAACATCCACTCACACATTTTCCTGCTTATTTAGACTTCCAGTAGGCTTCACATATTAGCTTTAGGTTTGCTAGTTTATTTTTTAAGTCCAGTAAACTAAGATGTATGGATGTAGATGGATATGTGTTATATGCATATACATTGCACAGGTAGACCTATAGCAAAGCTTCCGAAGATGGAAGTGAGATGAGCAAGCTCCTCCAGACCTACTCTGACTAAAGACCTTGGAGACATTACCTTTTACTCACACCTCAAGACAAGTTTATCAGGCACCTGCATTTCCCTATTGGCCTCAGGGTCTCCCAGACTCTCCAGTGCTGTAAAGTGAAGTCATACCACAGCAGGGTCCTGGGTCTCAGCTCCATCCTAGCATGCCTCTTGCAACAGGACTTGCAAAAGGATCCTCAAAGACATCTTTACAGCAGACTACCACAGTGTCTGCACAATGGGAAATAAGTCTCAAGGGTGTCTTTAAAGCAGCTAGATCACTAGTGAGATTCTGAGCTGCTGCTTTCTGCAGAATATCTAAAGCATTAAATCATATAAGCTACTTTTCCACTGACAGCTTATAATTAGCCTGTTTCCACTGCTCATCTGAAAAACTCCAAGGTCTCATCTTCCCGCTGACTTGCTACTGTGTACAAATAACCTTTTTTTTTTCTTTCCTTTTTCTCAAGAAAACATAAGCAGAACTGTGTTTTTCATACAATGATTGCTAAAGTCACTTAAAGTGATATGATGCAATATGTCATCTGCATCTACCAGCTGAAGCTCTAGTGAGCTTAAAAATGTCAAAGTGGGAGAAGATTTGGCTGCTAATCTAGACAGAATGTAAAGGCTCTGCAAATGCCCATACTGGATGTTTCACTGGAAAACTGTAAAAAGTGCATTCCATACAGCTTCCAAAAAATCCCACAGCTGCTACCAACAGAGACATTGGGAGGCTTTTAGAAATCAACCTCAAAATTCTTCCGTTGTCTGTCTCCCTGGACATTGTGTTCCAAGATTAGCACTAGAAAACAAAAAACCCAAACTTTAAATAGCTTGACACAAATAGAATTAATATATAAATTGTTACCATTCAAGAAGATGTTTTTTCAAATCATATTTTTTTCATAGATAGAAACACATTTCAGTGTGTTAGTGCATGTGCTTTCATATCAGGGCAATGGATTTGGAATTAGGAATGGTGAAATTGTGCATTTGCAAATCTGACCTTCAAAAAGGCCAGGACATCGTAGGTGTGGGAAGGTCTCAAGGACAAAGTGTTTTCACAGAAAGGGATGATTCCCAAAATAGTCCTTTCATGCTACAATATAGCCAGTAGCTTAACCTAAGACCAGGCTGTAGTGACACAGCTGTTTCAGCTGAAGAAGAGTGAGGCTATGTCTAGACTACAGGAAGATGCTGTGGTTCACCCTGATCTGTGTGTCAGGGTTTCTGTCCTGTGCAATCCAGGACAGGAAAGAAATACACCTGCTTGGGCCTCTGGCTGAGTGCAAGGTACCTATAAGATACAGTATGGATGCAAGGTGCCAGTCCCTGGAACATCCTGAAATTTTAAGTGTTACTGAGCATACTCTAGCAACTATCTCTTTCTGAAGATTTTATTCTTCTTAGTTATCATTGTCTAAACTTCCACAGCTAACTTTAACTTTTGCCTTTCATGTATGCATGTATATATCATCTATATCATCTAGCATATAAGAAGTGAGAAAGAGATTTAGAGATTATTATTTACCCTACTTCATGATGAGCAATGTGCATAATTCTAGTTATAGTTCATGATAATTATGTGTACATAGTACTGCACCACAAAGGAAATGTTAATTCTTCTTCAGTGGTGAAAAAATAGTGCTGGTATACCACAGCCTATGATTTGCTAAATTCTGGAAATCATACGGCTATTGTAACTCCAATAGGCACAAAGAAAACTTCTTTCACTGAACAGCCAGCCACATTTAACTTTAGTGCAAATTCATAGAAACTGCATTCTTGAAAAATTCCTGCAGTGTTGTTCACAATATAGAGCAGTAGAAAATTTGACCAAATAGCTAAAACATGACAACCTGACATGTGTTCCAGTATATCTATGTACCTATGCTTAGGAAACCATAAAAAGATCAAAATCAAACCACATTCATCCTGAAAAGAACATATTCCAGACACAAAAACTAACAGAGCCACCAAGCCTTCTAATTCAAATAAACTAGCACCTTTTGTAATGTATAAATCACTGGTATGAACACGTGTTAAAACTAAATACAGACGAACACACTACAATAATTTTTTCCAAGTGTAACTCTTGGAATCATATAAGTCACTGTGGTTTCCAAGAAGACAAATGGCCTGGAAAATGAAAAATAAATTAGTTCTGTGACTAATTGGAGTCAGAGATTGAAGGTCAGACTTGGTTCTGCAGTTGACCCTGGTGACCAGTAAAAGTCCAGCTTGGCTCACAGTACAACTTTCTGTATTTAAGAGTTGTTTACAGTAGAGAAACACTGAAAGTGTACATTAGAAAACTTCCTCTAACAAATGTAAAACACATGCCAGTTCATAGGCAAGTAATAAACTTATAAGGGGCCATGCTGACAGTTTCAAAGCCTTTTGGTAGGACCCTGCAACTTAAGATTGGAAACATTATAGTAAACATCTCTGCTTTTAAATTTTCCTGCTTGTCCTAAGATGCCTAAAAAATGTATCACCTTCATAAAGGTTTTTGTCTCCCCCAGTCTTTCTCATCACAAAAGTAAAAATATCATTCAACTTTGAGCATATTTTGCTCACATATGAATCTCATACAATTCTCTTAATGTCAAGAGAGTTACACTAGTGAAATATTTAAATAAGTCTCTTCAGAATCAGGCTTCTTATTTTTCACACAGAGAACAATATGATATTAATTTAGTGCATTGGCTTGAACTTGTAATGGCTGATATTTTCATTGTGTTGTTCAAAGAATTTTGCTCCCTTCAAAAGTGTTAAAACTGTTTATAAAACACATCTGTTTCCTTGCATCATGTAATCAATGAACATAAACTCTGTTTAGGAAGCACCACACATACAGCAGGTTATAAAATTTCTCAAGGCTCTGATGAGCATGAGACCCTCTAATCAGAGAAAAGTCAAGCTCTTCATGCACAAGCATTTTTATTGTTACTATTTGAATACACTTGCAGCCATAAAAGAGGAAACCATTTCCCAGTGGAAAAATTCATTAAGATAAAATCTTCCACTGCTTCCCAAAGTCCCAAATAAACAGGTGATATGATAGATGGAGGAGCTGACTTGGAGGGAGCAACCTGGCTTAAGAGCTCAGGTAGCAGCAGACGCAACTCTGACTATATGGCAGGGAGAGAGGAAGCTGCATGGTCACCAAACACGCATCACCTTGTAGGTATTGGGGTAGATCTGTGCTTGACTTGATCAGCTGTACTTGCAATTTTTGATTTCTTGCTACTTTTCTAGTCTCATCTGGCCTATTCCATTTTCTTCCTCTACACCTTACCCGACCTCTCTGCATGTCCCTGCTACTCCCATGCCAGATGCAACAGAAAGCTGGGCACTGCCTTTTTTCTTAGCCTGCGAAAGGGAAGGCAACCACAGTAGCTTCCAAGAAGTGGAGCATTTTAGAAAATGTTGGAAGTGTTATTTACAAATTGTCCCTATTCCTAACGCTGGTCTATGATAGTTTGAATGCATTTGCTGGTCTTTCCTCCAGATAATTCTCAAAGCATTGTGGATTCCATTTTAAAGTCAATCGTATCACAAAAATAGCCTTCCAGAAACTGTCTTTTCAAGAGCTGGAAGCTGGGATTTTTCCATGACTAATAAATTCCATGTCTGTTTAATCTATTTTAATTACATTGATGCAACCATTTTTCCCCTTCCATTGTTAAGCATGCCACTACCAGTGCTTAAATGAGTACTTTTGTCCTTGTTTGCCTCTAGCTTGGGAATGTCAAGGGCAAGGACCCTTTACTTTCACTGTTTGCCCACAGGGTAAAATAGCCTCTGATGTCCCAGTGAATAACCCAGAAGCCATTAAAAAAAGAAGGATTTTCAGCATAAAATACATTTATTTCTTAGACACTACCATGGGCAGATGACTCCTTTTCAAATTTGTGGCAGTAGTATCAACTGATAAAGGGCCTATAAAAATTCCTCATACTGCATAAATTAGGAAAATAATTTATCTAAGCAAACATTCAGGGAAATATATGTACCCAGAGATTTGGGGTTTTTTTCATGGGCAGTGACATGGAAGATGCAGAGGGGCTTGCAGAATAGATACAAAACCAGTATCTATGGATCAGAGATAATCCAGGCCTTATGAGTCAGAAAAGTTTCTTGCAAGTCATCCAAGTTTCCAACCAAAAACCAGGCTCTATTTATTTAGGGAAGCCTGTGAGGGACCTACAAAAGCCCAGTATATTTGTAGCACAATATATAAGAAATGCAAATGGGTATGTGCCCAACTTCACCATTAGAAGAAATAACATGGATTTACACACAAATGGATCTTAAGGTTATTGGTAAGTTGACAGGCAAATGGTATGTGTTGGCCATGTCCGAAGAATTTTCCACTTTCACAGCAGTGAGACAAAAGACCCTACCCTACCCTACAATGCTAGATTGTATGACAGAGAGGAGACAGGCAGGAACTGCAAAGGTATTGAAGTGGTGTCTGCTAATACTTTGAACCATCTTTACAGTTCTTATCTATGCCAGCAGATGGAGAGGATGTAGAATGAAAATGATCCCAATCTCCAGTGCAGTGAATAAGACTCATTGTGCCACAGTGGTTGTGTGATCAGCTTCACTGATCACAGCACAGGACTGATGTCTTCAACACACTACCAAAAGCCCAAAGCCCCTGCCAGTTCCCAGGCCTTTGTACAGTCCTGTTCTCATCTCTAGATCTCCCTCCACCAGGCAGAGTAGAGGAGATGGCCATCACAGTTGAGAACTGGAAGAGCAATTCCCCCACTGACCAAGTCTGCTGTTCACTCACCCCAGGAAGTGCACAGCAGCTAGCCAGCTGTTCGTTTGCACTTGGGATGCAGAAACTAAAATGCTTACAGGATATTCAATAAATAGTTCAGCCTTTAGTAGGTCCCAGAAGAAAAAGACCTAATAAGAAAGAAAAACTCTTTTTTTTTTTTTTTTCCATTTTCCTAGGTCCTTCCTGAGTCTCTATTACAAGACTTAATTCTCCCCAGAGAAGTTACCACCTCACTGTTGAAAAATGCTGATTTAGAGTAGGTCTCCCAGCTAATTCAGATAAATTCTACTACTGTGGATTAATAGCTCTCTCAGGTAATTTAAAAAACATACTGCTTTGGATTAAATGAAACCAGATTCTTATTTTAATAATAAGAGGGAATAGAAAAAATAAAGTCTGGTATGCAAATGAAAAAGTTGTAAGGTATCTTAATGTACCCACCATAGATGATGATATTAAAACACTAAGTTTAGCTAATGGTTTAGGAAAATAATATTCCTGTCATCAGATATTCTCCACTTACATTTTATTAATGTTATAAAATACTTTTTGACTAGTAGTTGATGAGACGTGAAAGGAAAACTCCCTACAAAATATGCCACATAAAAAGAGTTTAACTTACACACTGTTATTTTTTCGTAGTTATTAAAACTAAAATTTCCATTTATAAGTGTCCCCTGAGCATGGGTTTCCAATATCAGTTAATTGTTAATAAAAACAAGTAATTAAACTACATTGCCAATAAATTGTGCAATGTTAATACAAGCATGGAAAGTTACAGAAACAGTGCGAAATAATATAATTGAAGGGAAATGGGTAAGACTACGTGTATGAAATACACATAGTGTCTTTTCTACTTTGTAGTGTGAGCTCATCAGAGGTCATAAACTAAGTCCTGGATGCAGGCCAAATTAAAATTTAGATAAGAGAGCCTGGGAGTTACAGGAAGATGTATTTTCCTTTCTTGGTTAATGTCAACTTATTGCCAGAAGTAGAAATACTGGACTGCTGGAAGCACCATATTTCAACTGTCATATAATGCGTACATAATGTTTATTTGTGTCATGAAAAATGTCACACCACCATCCTAACTTAGAATATACATTAGTCCTGCTGTGTTGGTCAGACTCTCTGCAGAGATAGATACACTTTGCATCACTAAAATGTCTCCCCATACTTCCACGGGCTAGAACCTTCTTATTTGTTTGAATTTAATTTGGAATTTTTTTTATTAAAATTATGTGTATACCAATTAATAAAGTATATGTATGCCCAAGAAATTAAAAGCAAGTGACCCTTAAAACATCCCTTTATTTGTGATTCTTTAACCTAAACTAGAAATAAATATTCTTAACAGTGCTACATAATCAAAAATGTGTTTGGTGATCAGTAAACCCATGCTCTCATTCCCACGGTGGTGGATATTACCGTGACAAAAGCAGAGTCAAGAGTCCATATCATTAAAAGTCAGGAGCTACATTCTAGTTATGGCTTCCTGTGTTATCTGAGCCACTCTCATAAATTCTCCAGACTTTGCCTTCCTGCTCTGTAATGTGGTGGTCATGTGGGAAGTTGAGATTTTTAATATGTGTTTGTGAGTCACCTGGTACCACAGAAGACTGTTTAGACCCCAACATATACATGCTAAAGGCTTACAGTCAACAAAGAATTTAAGCTTGCAGTTAACTTTAAGTCTTCCAGCTTGAATTATCCTATGATCCTATGATCCTGTGCTGAAATCCTACTAAAGCTGGAGGTAAGGCTTGTCAGCTATAAATGAAAACCATTGGTATTTCACTGTACTCATAGCCTGCAAAAGTTTTCAATCACAAATGACATAAAGGAAAGAGCTGGATGAACAGGCAGATGCTGCTGAGAGCTCTGCTGTGCTTACTGCTGAGGCTTGTCAAAAATTTAATTTCTGTGAAATGAAAGACAGTTCAAAAGCTGTCAGTGAGGTTCAGTTGTCAATTTGGCTTTAGGATTTGCATCACAGCATCAGCCAGTTAAAGCAGGAATGGTGAGAATTGAACACAACATGAAATTCCTGCACTGAACAAGGAGCTAATTTAAGAAATGCAAAGAAAGGCATTTCTAGGATTGATCTTCCTCAGGAGGCTACACATTTAACCTCACAACCTGCCTACATGTTCTCAGAAATGAACTGTTTCCTCAAGTTAGGCAGTTTAAACCAGATCAGGCTTTACCTTAAAAAGGAGCTAATTCTCCACTCAGACACAAGGGCATCTGAGATGCAGGAAAGTCTGCTCCAAACCCTCCCACTGCTCCACTTGGGAAGATATTTCAGTGTTGGGTCTCTGCATCACCACTGTAAACGGAGTCACCACCATACTCCTTCTGGCCCAACTAATTCTTACATAACATCCAAGAAGTAAAATGTCTTCACCATGGGAGCCTAATGTTGTTTTTCAATTCAGAGACACAGATCGTATCTTAAAATATGGGAGGTCCAGGACCAAAATCTGTCTTCCAAGCCAGAGAAAGGATTTGAATGCATACCAGCAATATAATGGATGAGTGTGATAGATGAGTTAGTGTAGCTCTATCTCCTGGGCTACTGCTGCAGTAACAGTAGTAACAGTACCTTCAATTTGCGTAGTAACATATATTCCAACATATAGTACATGCTATTCATTATCTGAAATCATCTTTTTGCTGAAATGAAAACAATTCTGGGATTTACAGCAACTGCCAAACTGAAAAACATCTTAAAAACATATTGAAAAGGAATTACTTTTATTCTTGCTTTATTTACTCTCTTGTAATGTGGCTTTGTTTTTTTTTAATTAGAACTGATCAGCTACATCTCATCAAAGCCTGGGAAATTACTGAATTATACAATACATTTTAAAATTCTTTTTCTACATTACTTTTTTCCTATACATAATATGAATGAATATAACTGAAACCCTGAATGCATAAATCTCTAAAAGCACATCAAAGCCTATGGTCTCCAACACAGTCTTCCCAAATGTATTTGCAGGAGGCAGGTATCTCAAATCATAGCCTCTGACTATAGCTTCATATAGGTTTTTTAATAGAATAGAAGAGACACTCTATTCACGCACCTATCACTCACAGGACTCAGACAATGGGACAGTTTTAGGCTAATATTTACTGGCGCCTTCAATCTTGTTGTTGAGCACCAACCAGTTTGGCAAGTACTGTCCCATGTGGAACAGGCACGTGGTTGCACGACCTCCGCATTTGGAGAGGGACTGCATCTTCCAGTTTCCATGATGCCTGATGGTTGTTGTTCAATTTTTTAGTGTTCTTTTCATAGGAAAATGCCTACTTTTTTTATACTGTGAAACTACCTTCAATGTGGAAACTATTAGTCCAATCGAATTTGGAATTTAGAAATTGAAAAAAAAAAGTCATAAATTGAATAGGCTATTTGACAATGAGATTAATACTTAAAAACCTGAAACAATTTGATTTGGTTTCCTGTACTGTGAGTATATAAGTAATGAAAACAGTTCTTGGAAGCCCCCACTGCTGTTTATGTGTTTAGTCTAATTCTCCTGATATTGACAATTATTTTTTTCAAATAACAGCTAGTACCAAAAGAGTTAAAAAAATGAATTTCTATTAAAAGATTGATACTATCCAGGTGTTCAGCTATCTTGGAAAAAGGCATTTGAGATATACCCTGTCTGCTGTAAATATCATTAGGAAACAGATTAGGCAGTGTTATACAAAACTTTAGTAAAGCACAGGGATAAAGAAAAAAACATTGCTCAAATTCAGTGGAATAAATTGTCAAACATGTGATGTCCAGAGTGCTGGAGTGTCCATATCACCAGCAGCAGGCTTGTAACGTCTCATGCAGAGACAAAGGCAATATTAAGTTGTTCTGTCATAGGCACACTAGAAACAGATTAACAGCTACTCTGATGCTATAAAAGATTTTGTGTTAGTCACATAAAAAGTATATTTCACTTACTCCTTGAGAGTACAGGGTCCTCACAATATCTTGGTAATTTTATTCAAGTTACACGACCAATGTGTCAACCCTGACTTGTTGTATGACATAATTCTGATGCAGAAAATAATAGCGATCAGAGGTCTCCCATGGAAGAGAACTGCTCTATACCCCCTAAAGTTCTGGTCCTTGGGATTGAGCTCCCTTGCATCCAGTTTTGTTTATATAGTATAACCACTGAGCTGTTTAAAAACAAAACAAAACAGAAGAAAACACCCCTTTTGGTGAACTACTAGGAGAAAATGTAACCTCAAGGTTAAAGGATGCAATCATTCACAGGTGGGATTGTCTGGGGAGGTGTACGTTTTCACAGGGGAATTTACATACAGTCAAAAGAAGCCACTGCACAACAACAGGGGAGAGGGGGAGTTTTTAACAAAGCAGTAAAATAACTGCATCTGTTTGTAGTTATTGGGCTGTTGTGCTTTTTGCTTAGTAGGTCAACACAATGTCGTCTTATTAATTTGTGTCTGGGCCTATCACGCAAAGGCTGTTGCTTCACAGACGGTTTCAATCAGAGCAGTCAAAACCAGCAAAATAGAACATCCTGGTCAGAATTACTTTCTCAACTTCATTTTGAACTGTTGCTTTTTCAATCAGTCTTGGCAGATTTCATTATAAGGTATTTATTATAGCACGCTCATTTCACGTGACATAACAGTTTTATGTAAGAAAAGTGCGTGTTCAGCCACAGAGTAAACCAGGATACAAAATACTATTAGTGGAAGAAATTAGCCTTAATCAAGTTACACATCATGAGACAAAAATAGATGGTGTACTTCTACTATAATCTTTTTCTATTCTTATTGTATTCTTTGTAAATTATATTCTGTAACAAGTACAATATCCCCTCCTGACCTCACAGAGGCTGAGCTGTGTGACAAGCTGACTTTTCACTTCCCTGGTCAAACTGGCCAAAATGATTCAAAGTAAATCTGAAGCAGCTCAAAATAGAAAAGAAGGTTTCTTTTCCTTTACGCAAACTCCCTCCCTGAGAAAGAAACAAAAGAACTTTATTCTGTGCATTTACAGGCAAATTTCAAAACAAAATGTCTTTCTAAAGAGAAAAACATTTCATTTGGAGACCTTTGAAATGAAACATGTAACTTTTACAGAAAAAAAAGTAACAAACTTTCAACTAAAATTATTCCCTAACTGTTGCATGAATTCTCAAGTAGTTCTGATTGAAACTGTACCTGTGTTTTTCAGTGAATGAAATAGCCATCAGAACGTTTTTTCCCAGCTCCTTCTTTTAGTCTTCCACTCTTTTCCTCCGGCTGCTCCAGGCAAACGATTCTTCTCATCTTAGCAACCCTTAATAGAGATTAATCCTCCCTAGATTTCAGCATTTTATACAACTGTTTAGCCAGTCAAACTTATTCCTGCAAAAACTTAAGACTTCCTTTCCGCTAAATAATTCTTATTACTTGCAATATTTTAATATCATAAACAATCAGCTTTTAAATCCCTAATAAGGCAAGTGTATACGTCAGCCTGAAAAGGAAAGGGAACACCAAGATGGCTGAAGGTAAACAAACTTGTTTCTAATTCTGTTTGTGCTTAAGTGTTATTTTCAGTTGTTAACTAGGTTACTCAATACTGAATTTTAAAAACTCATAATGAGGACATAGTGATGAGACAGGTTTTGACCTTGCAGTGTGATTTTACACCTCTCAAAATATGTTCTTGATACAGTTCTCTTTGAAATCATAACAGATGCAGTTTCTACTGTAGTAGCTGTACTGAGAACAAGTCACTAAATGATTGAATTATTCTTTGTAGCTGTGGACTATGGAATTTATTCAATGCATTATGTTTATTTGGAATGGAAGTAATTATGCTATTCAAATATAAGAGGGCTGTTAGGGATTTGTGTGGTGGGGTTTTGGTAGTGGGGGAGGGGGCTTCGGGGGTGGCTCCTGTGAGAAGCTGCTCGAAGCTCCCCCGGCTCCAAGTCGGACCTGCCTCTGGCCCAGGCCGAGCCCATCAGTGACGGCGGTGGCACCTCTGGGAGAACAGATTTAAGAGGGGAAACCTGCAGCGGAGGAGGAGATGGGGATGGGAGAGGAAGAGGAGTTGGGGATGGGAGAGAAAGAGGAGATGGGGATGTGAGAGGAAGAGGAGATTGGGATGGGAGAGGAAGAGGAGATTGGGATGTGAGAGGAAGAGGAGATTGGGATGGGAGAGGAAGAGGAGATGGGGATGGGAGAGGAAGAGGAGATTGGGATGTGAGAGGAAGAGGAGATTGGGATGGGAGAGGAAGAGGAGATGGGGATGGGAGAGGAAGAGGAGATGGGGATGGGAGAGGAAGAGGAGATGGGGATGCGAGAGGAACCCCTCTGCAGACACCGAGGTCAGTGAGGAAGGAGGGGAGGAGGTGCGCCGGAGGAGGGGATGCCCCTGCAGCCCGTGGTGAGATGGCAGGCTGTCCCCCCCCAGCCCAGGGAGGGGAGCAGGGGAGCAGATGCCCACCTGCAGCCCGGGGAGGACCCCACGCCGGAGCAGGGGTATGTCCCCGAAGATGGCCGGGACTCTGTGGGAGAGCCTGTGTTGGAGCAGTCTGTGACTGAACGATTGCGGACCGCGGAAAGGACCCACGCTGGAGCAGTTTGTGAAGAACTGCGGCCCATGGGAAGGACCCATGTTGGAGAAGTTCATGAAGAACTGCAGCCCATAGGAGGGACCCCACGTTGGAGCAGGGGAAGAGTGTGAGGAGTCCTCCCCCTGAGGAGGAAGGATCGGCAGAGACAACGTGTGACGAACTGACCCCAACCCCCATTCCCCGTCCCCCTGCACTGCCGGGGGGAGGAGGGAGAGAGGACCGGGAGTGGAGTTGAGCCGGGAAGGAGGGAGGGGTGGGGGAAGGTGTTCTAAGGCTTGGTTTTACTTCCTAATATCCTTGTTTTGTTTTGATTTGTAGTAAATTAAATTGATTTTGTTTCTTCCCCAAGTTGAGTCTGTTTTTTCCCTGTGACCATAATTGGTGAGTGATCCCTCCCTGTCCTTGTCTTGACCCATGATCTTTTCTTTGTATTTTCTCCTCCTTCTCCCACCAGGGGTGGGGAGTAGTGAGCGAGTGGCTTCGTAGTGCTTTGTGGCTGGCTGGGCTTAAACCATGACAAGGGGGAGAAAAGTTTAACTAACCATTTTCTCTTAAATACATGAATTTTGACTTCAAGCACTAAAACTGACATTGTATTCCTATACATATGCAGTCCTGTATTGTACCCCAGGCTATATATCCTGTAGGCATCATTCTTCAGTGGCTGAGGAAGGACATAGGTGTGCACAGCTGTACTGTCAATACAGGTAACAGGCTATTTAAGAAATTCCAAGTCTGTCTGGTTTTCTTGTATTTCGTGTCAACAGGCAATCAAAAGACATCAGCACAACTGGAACAGAGCTTGCTTTACTGGTGCTGCCTCGCTCCCTAGCTAATGTGGATACTGTGGTTACGTAATTGGCATCATCTCATCTTTTAACTACTGTGGTTGTTGCCTGGGTTGCTAGCTACTGGACAGCTTTAGTGGCATCTCGATTTACTACAAAGAGTTACTGTTTCTGCTGCCCTTTTTCTTTGCTGAGCTACTGGGAAGATCCTGCTGTGGTCCAAATCTTGGCATTCCTTCTCTGCCAAATGCTTGTTACTGCAAAGTTTTCCTTCATTTGGAGTTTCAGGATTCAACCTGACATGAGTGCACTGTTGATGGATGTAACTGGAATATATGTTTTATGATGGATAGATGGTATTTAGGAGTTTCAAAGGTACATACAGCAGTTAGATGCCCTTTTTTTTTTATTTCCTTAGGGAATGACCACTCTCTACTTCCTTGTAGCTTCTCTAAAGTCAAAGGAGCTCTACTATAACCATTTCTGGTTACAGTAGGAACAAAGCTTTCTGCTGTAACCTCTTCAACCCAAAACTTTCCGACTGTTTAGCTCTCTAGACTGGAGCTTTCACATAGATTTAAGAAGCTTTTTCTTCTTTTTTGAATGCTTTGCAGCAATGCTGCCAAATAGCAAATGGCCACATCAGGGTGAAGCAAGGAACCAAGAGGTGGCTTGAGAAAGCCACCTTTCTAGAACCTGAGTTATGACAGGGTGTAATTCGTTAGTTACTAACTCAGAGTTATACTCAGACCATTTTTCATTTGTAGGCACTTACTTAGAGAAAAGAGAACAAGGGTGGCCAGATCAGAGGCAATCACACATGAATGCTTTTCAAAAGCAGAACTTTCTGACAGAGTGATCGTCACACAGTTACATAGTTTCCCCACTAACTAGATATTTTCCTTATTTAGTCTTTGATTTCATGTTAGAAACTTATACCTTATAAAAGAGACTGCATCTGTGCTTCATTAGACTGTAAATTCAGGGGGAGGGGAAGAGAAAAAATCTGAAGTGTTTCTCCAAACTTCTCTGGATTGTCCCAGTAGGACTGGCAAATGCAGAAGGCGAAAGACAGAAATGAAAGATTAACAAGAACATCTCAAAGAAGGGACAAATGGACACATGAAGTATAAGGTCTACTACAAAACACTGCTACAGTCCATTACTCCTAAATCTTTGCTTTAAAAAACATGTGTTTCATTGAAAAAATAAAAACTTTTATTAAATGTATAAATGAGGTTTAAAAATGCATTGAAAAGAATAAAGACAAAAGCCAAGTATTGTTAATTAATAATCTAATTGTTCCTGTTACATCAGGACCATACAGTACCCTAAGTATTCTCTTCTTCCTAGTTCAGTCCTCCATCATGACACTTGCTTTCAGACACATACCATTTACTCCTTCAATTTCTTTTTTTCTGTTCTGTCACATATCTTCCTACTCACTAGACTTTAGATTCTGACAACTGCTTCATGCCACATGTCCTTGCTTTTCCTCCACCAGGATTCATATTTCCCAAATGTCCTTTTTTTCCCTCCCAGTTATTTCTTGGCCCACTTTTCTCAGTGGCTGCAGTGCCAGCTAGCACTGCTTCTGTGTCCTCTTGCTCATTAGACACTTACTTTTTTCCATGTTCCCCTTGTGCTTCTCATTTTTTAAATTTACTATGAGGTTTATGAAATCACTAACACCACATGTCTTAGCGCTTTCTTCACAGTTTCTGCTCAGAACAAGAACCATAGTTTATTTTTACAAAATGTAACCACGATTAGTATGTTTAAAATTGACCAGTTGCCTCCTTTTAATAATCTTTTCCAAATGCCCATGTCACTTACTGTCCAGTTCTAAAATAAGGAAGATAATATTTAAAAAAAAAAAAAAAAAAAAGGGGGGGAAAAAAAACACAACTGACATCAGCTCTAAAATAACAAGTCAGTTTTTATTTACAATTTTAGATAAATTCACAGGACAAGTATATTTGTAACTTCTAGTTATTTGAGAAATTTACTTTAATAAGCAAGTACTGTCTGTCCTCTGCATATATTAGCATAAATGCTTCTTATCAATCTCTCCACTGTTACGGAGCAACAGACAAAAAGCAGTACATTCTGGTTATACTCTTGGCAGTGTCTCTGCCACACAAATTCACTGTTAGTCCTTCTCCCACAGAAAAAACAAATTTTATTTTTTTGTATAGTTACTTATATGGGAAAGGGCAGGTGCCTGATTTGTCCTATTCAACGTGCAGAAAGGTTGCCAGTGTACACGGTCCAACGCATCACTGTCCAACAACCCACTGGAATGAAACCTTATCTTGTGCAAATAAAATTTGAAGAAAGTATTTATGCAGAAGTCAATCTCATTACAATATAAAAATAAAATTAATCAGAACAGGAAACAGGAGTGAATGGTTATATGTACATGAATTTCATCCTCAGCAGCAAAATGTCATTTTGGCTTCTACGGTTCAGCCAGTAAGCCCATCAGACATTATTTTTAATAAAGAGCCTTAGCTGTCTCCCTGAATCAACAACCTTCTCTTGTCAAAGAATTTAATTCAGCTAGAGGTCTATCATCCATCCTGGATATTTGCTCACCCAAATGCAACACTCTGGGAATACTGGCCACAGAGAAAGAGTCTAATTCAAAAGGTGCTCGCCAGCTACAGTCTTTAAGATGCATTGTGTCAATCCTGGAACTTCAGCTCTAGTAAGTCAAATGACTGGAGCTGATTTCTCCTCCCCAACCCAAAGAAAAATGAAGAGAAGCAGAAGAAAGACAGGTACGAACACCCAAAGTTGGAGTAATGTTAACTTACTGCCAGACACCAGCCTGGGCTTCTCTTATGCAAGAGTTTTCTAGATTATCACAAAAGCATGTGCAGATCTCAATGCCCAGGGATATAAGGGTCTAAGAAAGAATAAGTAATTACCTTGAAGGTAGCCATGTGTGCCAAAGTCTTATTTTAAAAAGACTAGTTTGGCTGTTTAATCACTTGACGGCATTGTATCCATGTGCTCTCGCACGGAAGTAATGGTGAAGGCCGCTCTAAACCCTAGTCAGGGAACAGGCTAGTGAAAAGCTGGTTCAGCTATGCCAACAGTAAATTGTTATCACTGTAGTTATATGTGCAGCCAAGGCATCCCTCTCCAGAAGCAAGAGTAAATCCAGTGAAGTCCATGGGATTACTGGGATGTTAAAGGCAGCTCTGCAGGTGGCTATTAGACTCTACTGCCTGATGCAGCCTTGACAAAGCCTAAACTTGGGCCCAAGCTTCAGCTAAGAGCAGTATAAAAATGCAGAAGGAAAGAGTTTTCTTGGCACATGGTTTCTTCTGCTCTTTTTAAACATGAAGTACTGGTCACTATTGGAGATGAGGCTTCGCTGATTTGACTTTTGCTGTGATCCACTGCAACAGTTCTTATGTTATGATGTGTAAGCAAGAAGAAAAATCTGGTCCAGTGAGTCCAGAGCTTTTAGCCTTCTGACTTTAAACAGGAGTACAGGACAAAGATACTGGTTTCATTAACTCCAGCAATAAGCTGGCCTTCTGGGTCCAATCTAAAGTTGCTATGAAAAGAATTAATTATTTTACCAAGTGCTCAGTTTTGAGGAACGAAGATTACATAATTCCAGCATGGCCTCCTTAATTGATTTAATACAGGAATGTTACTTGCCCACAGTCTGTCTCCTATTGTCCAATAAAATTACACAAACAAAAAAGCAATCAGCAAAAATAAAAGCTTGTGTTTATTCTCTATTTACCAAGAAAAATTGAGCAGTGAAGTTTGGACTTTTTCCATGTTAAGCTATACTGGCACCCAAAAGTTAATCTAGATATTTATTTAGGCTAGTAAATTGCTGGCACTTCCCTCTGCTGATGCCAGAAGGTAGAGGACAGGAGGGCACTGTGCCTCCTATCTGCAGAACCTGCCAGCTAGAGAAGATTCCTCCAGGCAGACAGAAGGACTCCCAGGGAGCTCCTGCTGCTGTTCCAGCGCAAACCCCCTGCTAGTGTGACACCAGGGTACTGGCATGACTTGGTGAGCAGGGACTCAGCCACTCTTCTGCACTGGTAGACAGCTGCCCCAGGAGACAAAAGGATAGGCATGCCCAGCAAACACCAAGCTGCTTAAATGCATGCTGGCCTCCTTGCCTGCACTGAGGCATATACCTAATGTCTGCTGAGCTGGTGGATCCTTCCCACCCTCAGCAAGATTTAGACGAGGCCCCTTAGTCCAGTAGCAGCCCCTGAGACTCGAGCCATTGCTTTTGCTAAGGGGAGGCAGGTTTAAACTCAGGCATAAAGCTGAACACTATGAATTGGTTCCAATCCTGCACCTAGGAGACACTTCTTGCCTGCTGCATGGGCATTTGCATAGGGTTTTCAGCCATGATCTGCTCAAGAGCTGCTTGCAGGGAAGCTCCCAGGACAGCCGACTCACCCACCAGGCAGAAAGCACAGCACAGCCCGAGCAAACATTCTTTACCCCAGACAAGGTTATCGGGAAAACACGGACATTTCTGGGCAGTATATTTTCTTGATTTGCAGATTGCTCAATAAGAAAACATTTCTGATCCTACACAATCCACATTCCAAAAAAATTGAGGGGGGAAAGAAGTACGGAAATAATGGCATAAAAACTTTTATGCTACTAAGCCTCCAAAACAAATTTAAAACACATGTATTTTTTAAAGTAATTTTTTCTATAAATTGGACCATATTCAAGTCATTGCTTAATTTTTGCCAAACCAGAAAAAAATATGCCAAATATAGAGCTTTGATGAATGTGCAGGTGATGTCATTTCAAAAAGTCCGGGGACATTTAAGGGGGGGAAAACAATTTATGATTTCACCTCTGAATGAGAACAGTCTGCTGTTTTTTCAGACTCGATGCTTAAAAACAATACTGATCTGGCCTACAGAATATGAGATAATTTTATTTATTTCAACAAAAGAACTGTTTATACCTAAACAAAGCTGTAATACTTTTTCTTTTTGTATTGACTGTGAAATATTAAACTACCCTGCTAGTAACTCCCCAAAACAATCCAACATTCTGTTCTTTGATGGCTTTGTGGATTACTCTTCTGTACTTGACCTCCATATTTATGGTAATGTTCCCATGTATACACAGAGAGCAGAATGTCAAATGGACATAGGATCAGAAGATCTTAGAGCAGAGTTTTGTCCTCAGGAAAATGAAAAAGATGTGAACATGAAGTTGCCTGTCTTTCTGCTGCCTCAGTGACCATCAGTTGCAACTTTCCTCCTTTTTGGTCAGCATACGGTGAAGCACATGAAAATTAAGCCTATCCTTCTCTGTGTTCCTAAATGGCCATAACTTGTATGAGCAGTGACTTGATGGATGTGGACTCTGCCACTGTTTTCTCTACAGATTAGGCAGAACATAGTGTGGGTATTACAAAGGATCACCCAGTCACACCATGCCTAACCTCTAGGCATGCCACCTTCCAGATGAGTGGGAGGAGGGTAGTTTGCTTTGCCATGTTCTTCTGAGGTGTTCCCTTCATCAGACACCATCTAGTTTTGCATCACTGAAAGGGGAATCTAAAACTATGAGGTAGTTATTGCCATTTAATGAAAATAGCATAGCCAGAAATTAACTGCTGATCATTTCTTCAGACTTGAGCAGTGTTACCTGCCCACACATCCAAGCACAATGGCCAGACTCATCTATCTTTCCTCTCACTGAACTCAGCTCTAGATTTAACGATATCTGTATTTTCATATTTAGTATCTAAACAGGCTCCCTCTGTTTCACCATGGGCTGTTGGAGCTTGTCCTTCTTCCACTGTTCCTAGTGTGCCTCCACTCCTGTCCCCACAGCAGCTCCACCTTTGCAGACCATTTGCCAGATTTCCCACACACATACTTTCAAGGCAACCCTAAATGCAGCCTGCCTGCTGCTTCCAAGTCTCTTCTTGGGAGCGTATCATATCTTGGCAACTATGCGATATTCTTTGCACTTATTTCATCTTCTTAGCTACTTCTGTTTATACAAAATTAAGTTCAAGTATATCCCCTGTGAGTTTCTCTGTACAAGGAATGCACATGTTTACTTCTTTCTGCCTATGTTGTCGCATTCAGCTCTATGCCAGTTATCTGAGAACCATAGCACAAGACAGACATCCCAGGTCAGCAAATCTTGGCCTCTGAGACTACTGTCAATATATTTATATCTTCATATTTTTTAATGTCATTATGTAAGAGGACAAGGAAGAAAAACCTAAGAATGCCCGTACTCCAGACTGAGTTGAGACAATATTGGTAACCTCGAAGTGCTGGAATTTAACAGTTTTGAGTGGGCCCAAGAACATATCAGATACTTGAGAAAGCAAATGCTGAGAGAGCACTTTAAGATACTCTCCCACCAGCTTTTCTGGGATAATTTCTTTAAACAACAAAGAGGAGTCCTAGATAACAGGATTGAATGAGAGGTCATTTAGTCTATTGCTATAGGAGCATCAGCTGTACTTAAACCAAGAAGGGTGTGGAGGATTCTGTAAGCTCATGGCAAACATTAAATCTGCTATATTTCTGTCTGAGGCTTTCACCCAAGACCTCACCTGTTCATGGGACCAAAGTGTGTATATCTGAGTTTTAAGAGCCCAGAGCTTGTTTGGTCTAACACTGATTGAATACAGTGATCTCCTGGATCTGTTAGTTTACCTAGCAGTTCACCCAGGCATTCCCTAATAAAAGGTCTAAAGATGGTTAATTTTTCCTCTTCGTTTTGACGGGAAGGAGGAGAATGAAGACGCTGGTGACGGGGAGATGGAAGGAGATTTAATTTTTTACTGCAAGGGAGCTGATGACCAGCTGGATACCTCTGTGTGCATCTAGCAGTTTAGAACAAATATGATTTTCATAGTGCCCAGCACCAGAGCAGCTGGGATCCTTTTTACAAAATTAACCACCCTAAAAGGTGACATCAGGCAGCTGTTTCTGCCTGATGAACACTTGCTACCATCTTGTCATTTTGTCAGACAAAATTACTAAGTAAAATAAATCAAGAAAAAAAACAGCCTTAAACAAAACAAACAGCCTAGCATTGCACCCCAGTCACTACCTCCAGCAGACTGTCAAGAAGGAAAACACATACAAGCAGAGCCACTTGGCTAAGAAAGTCATGCAGCCAGGCTTGAAGGATCCGTCCTGCAAAACCTACTCTGCCCACATGGGGTGGAGCAGCAGAGAGGGACCTTAAGAAAACTAGATTGAAGAGACTAGTTAAGAGTGTAAAAATAGACCAAGTGCTGCTGTAAGTTTTAACTAAAATGTAAGACTAGTGTTACAGCAACTCAACTCACTTGTGAACAAGAAAGACTTTGCATCACATATGCCTCCAGAGAAACAGGAGCTGCTAGCAGAACAGAACACAGTAGATAAAAGGCTGAGATGGCTGCTGTGAAGTTGCCATTAAAAAGCCATAGTTTAATATGCAGGGAGGCACAGAAAATAAAAGGCTGCAGTGTAGTCCAAAAGGAGCTGTTTCTCCTGTAGGATACAAAAAAAAAAAAACCAAAACAACCCTCCCCCAAAAAACTTTAGCCATTTTTCCATTATTAATTACTGTAAATTATTCCATTTTAAAACATACGTGAATTGTTGATGCCATGTCTTTTGCTTATTAAGTAATGGCCATGCTCGAAGTCTTGAAGTTACACTGTACAGAATTCAGTGGGCTTGGCTGTGTAATTTTTATGATTGTATCATCAGCATTCCTTTGATTGCACAATCCTCAAACAAATTAAGAGTTTTCAAAATGGGTTTACATATACCTCCTATATGACTGCATGGGTAAATCCACCACACCACGATGGATTCCTTCTCCAAAGATACTTCTGCAAATAAAGTTTTACTCATAAAATGCTTGCAGTAAAGAGAGAAAAGGGAATGAGTCAGAGGGATATTTGGACCTTTGAGTCAAATAAATATTTGTAAGCAACATTCACCCAGCTCTGTCCAGCCACATCCCCATTTCAGCAAAGGGCCTCCATGCTCTCCCAGTGCCAACAAGTCCTTTCTGCAGTTCTCCAAGTGCTTCTCCTGTTTATTTCACATACAGTTTCTGTCTGTTTCTGATCAAATAAAGCTTGTTCAATTTTATCCTCTCAGCCAGTCCCACTCCCTAGAACTTGTTTATGTCATAGACAGTATGTTATCATGATGGAAGTTTCTCCTGTTCTCCTTCAGAAGAATCTCTGTAGACATTTTTGGCTAGACTTTCAACATAATAAGTAACTTCTGCATGAAACCCAGTCTTGTTAAAACTGTCACAATGCAACTTTAATAAAAAGTGATAGAAATCAAACATAAACATATGAATAAATAAAACTCTTTTCTGGATAACTTGATTCAAAAATCACTACATAAGGCTTTTCTTGAAACAGGAGGACAAACTGTCCTTTAAAAGGTCAGTGTATTTGAGTTTAAATAATGGAGAAGTTTGGGGTAACATCTGAGCTCTGCTGTCCTAGTGTTACTACAAAGAGCTATTCTGAAATGTGGTTAAATGTAAAGCTGAGATGACAAAGACACAGAAGTCTGGTACGTACAGCAGTAGCTATTGTGGAGGAAAGATGAAGGGAACCCCTAACTCTATGCAACTGCTATGTTGCAACACTCATCAGTCTCTGAAGCCAATCAGTCTGTAGTCAAGCAAAAATGCTTTCCTGATTTGTTACTTTTGTTGTGTTTGTCTTTCTTACCTCATTTAAAATTCTTGCTTTTGGAAACAAACTTGTAAATATTTACAAAACGAATCATACTAAACAGCACAGGAGATTAGAGAAATGCTTTGGTACTAAAACAATGTGTTTCATGTAGCCTGATTGTATAATTCAATTTTATATTACATGGGAGATATGTAAATACAAATGGTGAAATGTGACCTGGTTTTACAAGGTCATATTTCAAACAATACAGATGAAATCCAAATGAAGTTCTAGTTGCTGTGTTTACTCTGGTGAAACTAAATTTCATAAATATATTAGCACCTGGAGATATTTGGTGATTTCTGAATAACAATGTTTAAAAAATCATAAATCAAAATGGTTGAGTGTGGACAAAAAGTATACATTTGGCTTTTGGGGACTTTTGCTACTGAGATTTATTTTGTTTTATCATTCATAACACCTACTTCTTTTCACATAAACACGTGTAAAACTTGTGTTAACTATTAAGAAAAAACAGTGCTCCTTTTTGTTTCTTAATGGTTTATCAATACTGCAGTAATAACGAAAACCATAAGAAACAAAGCTGCACCACATTTGTAGGAAATTAGGCTGTGGTTTATTTCTGTATAAACCACATTTACAATTTATTGAAAAGCAATGTGGTTTATAAACAAAAATTACTCACATCGTATGCCATCATAAAAAGACTATCTATCATAACACCAGAACAAAGGCATGCAGACCACTTTGCTCATTAAAAAGCATTGACATTGCAACTATATCATTTCTGGACAGAGCTGAAAGATAAGTAGAAAACAGGAAGAGTTTCTCCTGTACAAAGCACTTAGTACAGCTAAAGAGATTAGATATTTTACATAAAAAAGATCCAATGTTCCTTGTGCTACATCACATCAGATGTTATCACAGATAAATCATTTTCAGGAGGACAATAAAAGGACAGAGGAGCCTAATGAAATTGTAATTTGTAGAACATCCAGCTTAGTATAACAGGAAGTCTAAATGGTTCCCTGCCCATGGAAACAGAAAAACGGGGGGATGGGCACAGGTCACCTGCTTGTGTAGAGGACATCCAGCAGCCGCCCAACAAAGGTAAGAACAGAGATGAGCTGCACAGGAAACTAGGGATGAAACCTGTCGAGTCTGGTACAACAACCACTCCAGACTGCAGATCCTAACCTTTTCCAGAAATCCAGTCTACTTGCTTCTTTGTTGGTGCTTCTCAGAGAAAAACAGTCCCTGTCTCACCTCATTCATCCTAAAAACGATTTATCTCCTGGAGTTATGCAGCAATTGGTTGAGATATTTCAAGTCAGATAAAATCATGAAGGTCAACAGAAGAGATTCAGATTGACTTGAAAGGTTCCAAGTCTCTGAAGATGAGGTACAATACTACCCTGGCACTGCTGTTGTTGTTGCTGTTGTTGTTTTTGTTTTAGACCCAGATAAAATGATACTCATCACCATTCACAAGGCCATGCTCTGATCCGATGCCGTTGGCAGCTGGCTAACAAAACTGTTGTGATCATGTAAGCAAAACTCAAAATGAAATAAAAATTAAATTGCAACTAAATATTAATGCCAAGGAATGCCATCCCAACAGAAAGTGTGAATGAACTAGACATAGGAGAAGTAGTGACAACTCAAGAACAGACTCAAATTTTCTTTCCTGCTCTGAGGCCTTCTTGGCTGAATGCGAACAGTACATTTTGGTCCTGCCATTACCTTCTGACAGGTTTTTACCAAAAATTACTTGCTTGTCTGATGCTAACTTCTAAGTACAAGCTTAGGCACCTAAACAAGTGCTAAAATCCCACCTCTCAGGTGCTTTTAACACAAATCCAAGATACTTGGTTCAGACCATAGTTTTCTCAGAAGTCCATAGTGGTGAAGGGTACCCCTCTTTGGAGAAGTGTGCAGTTCAGCCGCTAAAGAGGTGACAAACTTTCTGGAAGAATCTAGCTGCCCCTGCAGACTGAGAGGGAAATTGTGGTAACAAGGCTCCAGGCTTAGTCATGTACCCATGATACGAAAGTCGACATCTTTTTCCTCAGCTGCAACATGGGAGTAGTCACATATTTATTGAATTTCATCGGACTCTTGTAAGGGAGTTAGTTTAGGTCACTTTTCAGAACACTCAGTATTTATTAAGTCTGTTCCCACCAGCAGGTATTAATTACTATTTTATTTTGTAAAAAATTTGTAGAGTTCTCTTTCAGCTGCACTTAAGGTTTTCCAAAGAAAGGAGCCTTCTGTAGCCTGTTAGTAGCTTCAGAAATGTCTCACTAAGCCTCCAGTTATTTTTGTCTGTCAACTTCTCCAAGTTGGAAATGGAAGAGTTGCATTAAACATCCCTATTAACTTTCCAACATGTGACTCAAAGCAATTCCTCTGTCTTTGATTAGTTAGAAGTACATCTGCAACATTGAGTTTACAATACACCACATAATCTCAAATGCAGATCTTATTCTGTCATCTGGACCATACGTGTTAGTGTCAACAACAGCAATAAACAATACAAGACACAGCTCACATAAACATTTCAGAAATCATAAGCTTAATCATTGTTCAGAAGTTGGACCAAGCTATGACTAACCTCTTCAGCACTATAAACCCTTGGCTTACTGACTTTGAAATACATCCAGAAGAAAGTGTATCCAAAACCTGAACCTAGAGATGAAAGGGAATTCATGTGGCATAACAATGATGTGAACAACAATAAACAACTGTAAAAGTTGGTCAGCTATGAAACTGAAGTTGTGTTGAATTGCAAGCCTTGCTGAATGGCAATCTCCACTAGCACTGCGAACACTATTGCTCTTACAGGATAAGATAATTTCTTAATTTATTTTATTAGTGACTTCTTTTCCAGTTCACTGAAGTCTGCTGGACTGTCTGTGCTGCTGTCCCGCTAATCTTTAGCTTTCCAAAAGGATTCTGGCAACAGCACCAGTGGGTAAAATTGATTAAGAGTTGAACATGGGGAAAAAAACCTGAAGCAATGATCAATGGGAAACATTTGCAGAAAGCAGAGCCTAGAAAATGCCTGTAAAGCTCGTCTGTACACACAAATGTGAGGTTTTCACACACAAGTGCCAGTGTGACTCATGACAGCATGAGTCAGAGCCAGAGCACTTCCAGCTCCTGAGGCCAGGTGGACTTTCAGTGCATTCCTACTTGTACCACCTCCCCCCATTCTATGATTTCCAAGCATGAAAACGTGGATGCATTAAAAAGGGAAGAACCACAACATGTTCTCTGGTCTGACGGCAGTCTAGACATGTCCTTTGATTATTCTTAGGTTTTTGGTAAAAGACAGGAAGTAAGAGGATGTTCCAGTGTTTCAGATAAACTGAACTAATGAAAATTGTTTTCTCCTTATTTCCATACATAGACATTAGGTCAGAGATGACTAAATTGTAGTATTTTGGGTCCAGCCTGTATGAGAGTGAAAAGGTTCTTACATGGTTTTTTAGACAAAGGCCCTGCCAAGCAGGTATCTCTGTAGCCTCATTCCTCAATCAGAAGTGTGACAGTCAGCAAAGATCTATACCCTATTAGCACCATATATAACACTGCATGTACTTGAAACAGCTATCTACCAGAAATAGCTGTCAGTATTTGGAAAGCAGGGAGGAAACCACTCTTATGAAAGAAAGAAAAACTATCTTTTTAGACTACTGGATATTGGTAAGCATCCCTGTTTCCTCCTTTGGAAGTGAAATAAAGGTCATAGACTCAGGGAAGCTAGGAATTATTGCTGGTAGAGAAAATTCTGCCTGGTTTTCCTTAAGAAAGTAACAAATATGAATTAACTAAAATAACCCCCAGAAGAATGTCTGTTTGTAATCTATGGTCTGAATCCTAAAATTCAGTCCTACAAGACCTCATTAGTGTAAGGAAGGAAGGGTAGCCCTCAATTATTTTTTTAACTGATCCCTGAACCAGTGAGGGTCAAAATGCCCTTCAAAATCCCTTAGGTAGGCTGATATTTTGCACCAGTATCCAGGCATTGGTAGATGAGCACAGTTTCCTGAGGTAATTTGTTAATGCATGTCTCTCTCTGCTTTGTGAGCCACTAAATAGAAAAGCCAAAAAAAAAGAGCTAAATTAGCTGTCATATGTTGACTTAGAGCTCAGTAATCATGGTTTGATAGCCTAACAGAAAGTCATTGTGCACGGGTGCTATATTTAAGACATTCCTTCCTCAGTCTGTTCTGCCTGATACTCTTGTTATGCCCCTGTCTAAACCTTCAGTTAGACTAAGGGTTATCAAAGATTTGTTATTTTAAGGGGCTAAGTAGTAATCTATATAAACTGGCAGAAGCTACAAAGTGCTTTTAGTGGCTGGAGTCAGAAAAGAAGGTTGCAGGGCCTCATTCAGCCTAAGATAACGGTACAGCATAACTGAAGCTAAACTCCTAGATACTTCTAGTTATAAAGCTACTGCTTAAAACAGGAAAGACATTGAGAAAACTGGAAGGTTATTAAAATAATTGATACTGCATGGCCAGTTATCAAATTGATGATTGTGTGTGTTTGCTGCAAAGGGAAAAAAGTGACTATTTTCTGTTCTGCCACCTTCTCATGCAGAGTCCAGAGCAACTCCTGGTTTGTGGATTTCTGAAACATCTGCTACTTAACATTGTTAGTACGGAAGTTTCCAAGAGCAAAAGAGTTCTTGAGATATTTTAATACCTTCTTAGACAAGAAGACCAAGGAAGCTTGGAAGGCTCAAATGCAGTAGACTGCCTTTGACCACATCTGCTGCAAAGCACAGCCATGACAGTGAAAGATACCAAGCAAGAAAAAAACCCAACACTTTTGCATTTGACTTGGTTGACTGCCTTTCCTCTGAGATGTGAGAGAGAGTATTTAAAAATACACATATCAATTTTTTCCCTGATTAAAAAGCAGAGGTTTCAATTGATCTTGAAATAGTTGCATCAAATTAATTCAACCAAGACATTTTCTTGGGAATGTTCATCCAGGATTAAGTGTCCTTTTCTTTCCTCACCAAAAATCACAAGCCTCCAGAATCTGGATGACTGGGAGCATCAGATGGTTATGATAAAGGTAAGAAATTAAAATCATTTCTCTAAAACTGCTGTCTATTTTGAGATTAAAGCCAAAAATCACCAACCTGTGAAGTCAACCATAAAAAGCAATCATCACTAATCAACACAAAATCATTGTCCACATGTTTTCTGAAGCAAGATGGCTCATCACAACAATTCTATCGTGAGACTGTAATAAAAAATGATAGCTGGCATGTTTCTATGACAGACAACGGAGATTACAGAGACTGATTGCTCTAAACAATACGTGTTAGTGGAACAGTTTGCTAATTCTTCCAAGGTAGGCTGATTTATGAGCTTTTGATCCAATTTAAAATTTGGGGGGATTTTTTTCCAACCTTTTTTATGGAAAAGATGTGGTAGAATATGCTCAGTACTTTAGGTGTACACCAAAGAAGGAGTATGTAAATAAAATGTTTTACACTGGTGTAACTTCATGGATTTGAATGGAATTACTCTTTATATATACAGCAGACTTCAGTGGAATTACTATTTATTTATATGTACCACTTGTTTGGAACAAAGACACAAACTTCTGCATGTGATCCAAATATATTCGCCTCAAAACCACCACACAGCTTCTCTGATTACAAACAAGTATTGTGATTCCTATTACCATAATACTTAGGAGCTCCAGCCATGGACCAAAGCCCCATTTTACTGGGAACTGTATGGTCCTTTAACAAGAAAGCAATCCCTGCCCCTGCAGTGTGAGACAAGAGGAGGAAAGGAAAGAAGAAAGTTAAAGACATACAAATGTCAAGATGCACAATAGTCTCAGTATATCAGCAGCCCAACCATCGTGTGCCCTTGTGCTCATGGGGGACTTTAACTTTCCAGACATCTGCTGGAAATACAACACAGCAGAGAGTAAACAATCTAGGAGGTTCCTGGAGTGTGTGAAGATAACTTTCTGACACAGCTGGTGGGTGATCCAACCAGGGGAGGAGCCTTGCTAGATCTGTTGTTTACGAACAGGGAAGGACTGGTGAGAGATGTGGTGGTTGGAGGCCGTCTTGGGCTTAGCGACCATGAAATGATAAAATTTTCAATTCTCGGTGAGGCAAGGAAGATGGCCAGCAAAACCACCACTATGGACTTCCAGAGGGCAAACTTTGGCCTCTTCAAGGCACTGGTTGAGAGAGTCCCCTGGGATACGGTCCTGAAGGGCAAAGGGGTCCAGGAGGGATGGACATTCTTTAAGAAGGAAATCTTAATGGCTCAGGACCAGGCTATTCCCATGTGCCGCAAGTCAAACCGCCAAGGAAAACGACCGGCCTGGCTGAACAGGGAGCTTTTGCTAGGAGTCAAGAAAAAAAGGAGAGTTTATCATCTCTGGAAGAAAGGGCAGGCAACTTGGGAGGAGTACAGGGATCTTGTTAGATCATACAGAGAGAAAATTAGAAAGGCAAAAGCTCAGCTAGAACTATATCTGGCTACTATCGTAAGGGACAACAAAAAATGTTTTTACAAATATGTTAACAGTAAAAAGAATCCCAAGGAGAATATCTTTCCTTTAATGGATACAGAAGGGAACATAGCAACCAGAGATGAGGAAAAGGCCGAGGTACTTAATGCCTTCTTTGCCTCAGTCTTTAATAGGGAGACCAGTTATCCCCAGGGTACTCCACCCCTTGAGCTGGAAGGTAATGATGAAGAGCAGAACATACCCCATTTAATCCAGGAGGAAATAGTTAGTGACCTACTACACCATCTGGACACTCACAAGTCTATGGGACCGGATGGGATCCATCCAAGAGTACTGAGGGAACTGGCAGAGGTCCTTGCCAAGCCACTCTCTATCATCTATCAGCATTCCTGGTCAACAGGGGAGGTCCCAGAGGACTGGAGGCTTGCCAATGTGACTCCCATTTATAAGAAGGGTCAGAGGGAGGATCTGGGGAACTATAGGCCTGTCAGCCTGACCTTGGTACCGGGGAAGATTATGGAACGGTTTCTCTTGAGAGCACTCACATGGCAAGTCCCAGATAAGAAGGGGATCAGGGCCAGTCAGCATGGGTTTACGAAAGGCAGGTCCTGCTTGACCAACCTGATGTCCTTCTATGACCAGGTGACCCGCCTAGTGGATGAGGGAAAGGCTGTGGATGTTGTCTTCCTTGACTTCAGCAAGGCCTTTGACACTGTCTCTCATGGCATACTCCTTGAGAAACTGGCATCTCGTGGCCTGCATAAGTGTACTCTTCACTGGGTGAAAAACTGGCTGGATGGCTGAGCCCAGAGGGTTGTGGTGAACGGAGTTAAATCCAATTGGCAGCAGGTCACAAGTGGTGTTCCCCAGGGCTCGGTGTTGGGCCCTGTTCTGTTTAACATCTTTATCGATGATTTGGATGAGGGGATTGAGTGCACCCTCAGCAAGTTTGCAGACAACACCAAGTTGGGAGGGAGGGTTAACCTGCTCGAGGGTAGGAAGGTTCTACAGAGGGATCTGGACAGGCTGGATCGATGGGCTGAGGCCAGTCGTATGAAGTTCCACAAGGCCAAGTGCCGGGTCCTGCCCTTCGGTCACAACCACCCCATGCAGCGCTACAGGCTTAGGGAAGAGTGGCTGGAAAGCTGCCTGGCAGAGAAAGACCTGGGGGTGCTGGTCGACAGCCGGCTGAATATGAGCCAGCGGTGTGCCCAGGTGGCCAAGAAGGCCAACGGCATCCTGGCCTGTATCAGAAATAGTGTGGCCAGCAGGAGCAGGGAAGTGATTGGTCCCCTATACTCGGCACTGGTGAGGCCGCACCTCGAGTGCTGTGTTCAGTTTTGGGACCCTCACTACAGGAAAGACATGGAGGTGCTGGAGCGTGTTCAGAGGAGGGCAACCAAGCTGGTGAACGGTCTAGAGAACCAGTTTTATGAGGAGTGGCTGAACAAACTGGGGCTGTTTAGTCTAGAAAAAAGGAGGCTGAGGGGAGACCTTATTACTCTCTACAACTACCTGAAAGGGGGTTGTAGTGAGGTGGGTGCTGGTCTCTTCTATAAGGTGGCTGGAGATAGGACAAGAGGAAATGGCCTCAAGTTGCGGCAAGGGAGATTTAGGTTAGATATTAGGAAAATTTTTTTTACTGAGAGGTTTGTCAAACATTGGAATGGGCTGCCCAGGGAAGTGGTTGAGTCACCATGCCTGGAGGTGTTCAAAAAGCAAGTGGACAGGATACTTCAGGACATGGTTTAGTGGGCATGGTTGATGGTTGGACTCGATGATCTTGAAGGTCTTTTCCAACCTAAATGATTCTATGATTCTGTGATGCTAAGAGGGCTATGTTGCACTTCTTTTTTGGCTGGTTTCCCTTTTCCTGGTATCATAACAAAGCATAATTTTAAGGTATATGTATACACTATCTAACTAGAGAAAAGATGTAAATTAAGGCAACAGTTAGTTGGCATTACTGAGTTATCCACATTTGTATAGTATCACTTCAAAAATGTCACGTCAAAAAAGTACCAATGATAAATAATACCACTTACAGGATATATGGTTGATGATGGAGTGTGGTTTGAATCCAGTGATTTAAGATCATGAACAAAGAAAGACTGAACTAAATTTCCATGCATTAGCACATGAAGATTTAATAGGCAAAAGGTTGTGTTTTTATTGAATACCCCTGAAATTATAAGACTAATGCAAGAAAATAAAAAGATAATATAAAAATAATGCTGTCTCAGACTTTTAAAGGGAATTTCAGAAAAGTTTAGCACTCTAAAAACATCTAGAAATAAATGGTTCATTTAAAATAATTTCTGTTTGATTTGCATATATCATAAAGTATTTTAGTTTTCCTATGAATACTATGAGTTCCATGCAGATGATGTGACTCATGCTGATAGCACAGAAGTTTTTAATATTAATTTCAATGTGCCTTATTTTCTAATCACCAGGGTTCAGCACTGAATGGAATCAAAACTGCAATACAGAATTATTGATTCACTGACATATTTAAATCTTAAGCAGTTCTGACATCTCCACTTGTCTTAACAATCTGTTCTTACTTACAAGTACCCATCACCAGATTGTCTATGTGCTGCAGGCTCTATGTAACTTCTTTGGCCAAATATTTTCTTGAAGAAAGTTTACAATTTCAACAAATCCTTGAAAATATTTAAGCATGAAAGCTACTGCTCACTCTCATGAAATCATTCATCATTGTCATTGTCAGGTCCCCAAATAAATAACCAAATCCTTACTAACCTTTCATGGCAAAAAAAAATTATTTCAAATCAAAGCAACTGACTAAGGCCATACAGGTCTGATATGAAAGTCTATCACACATGTTTCTCGCTTCCTATTCTGTCGTCAAAGATCTATCCCTTATAACACAGTAGCTGATGTGGGGAAGGGGATTTCTGGATTAAATACTAAAAATATCTTGTTGGGCCTAACCTGCCTTTGGCTAAGAATATTCACAAAAGTGATGTTGTGAATTGATTTATTAATTTTCAGAAAAGGTAATAGGTGCTGAATACCAAAGTATTAAAAAACACACTAAATTTCTGTCAAAATTACTTTACGGATTACTTTTTCTCAATCCTCAGTGTTCAACAACTACAATAACATTTTCTGTTGGTTCATCTGTTTAAATGCATAGACAATTTAAATCATGAACTGATATTAAAAAATCAGAGTAGAACCAAGGCTCTGCCTGTAAACAGAACTCCCATTAGTTTCCAATCACTTCCATCTTCTGTATGGCAAAGTGGAGTCAAAAACTCAGCACGACTGTCAGGCTAACAAGTATGGGCTTTAGCAAAGCAGGGGCAGGGGAAGGGAGTCGACCAGCAGAGCACCTGGTACAAAGGCCTTTTTGCTAATGAAGCCTAAGAAGGCTTTCCTTCATATTGACCCAATACCATCCTGAACATTTCCTTTAATTTTACATGAGGTAGAGGGTGAAATGCAATTGCCAAAGTAGAGGTGGCTAGCTGTATTTCAGCAAAACATTTTGTCTTTCAGAAAACTGAGCCTTCGAAACCAGGCTATCACACTCATCTGGGGAAAAAAAAAATGCAGGGAAAAAATAAAAAATGTTGACAAATCTTCTTTTGCTATTTTCTTAAAAAATTATGGGTTTTCTGTTCAAAATACAGAACAGTTTCTCTGTTTTGATAACTGTAAGCAGAAAAGTCATAGATTCATATGCAGTTTGGAAAAAATATCAGGAGGTCCCCAGTGCAACAACCTGCTCAAAGCAGCATCACTGAGGAGGCGTGGTCTTGAAAAACTCCAAGGATGCAAGACCACACAGCCTCTCTGGGCAACCTGCTCCACTCTGGACTGTCGCCACATAGAAAACGTTTTCCCTTTATATCCAGTCTGAATTTCTCTTGTTTCAAATTATGCCTGTTGTCTCCTGTCCTGCTGCTACACACTGCTGCAGAGATCCTGGCCTCATCTTCTCAATAACCTGCTTATAAGAAGGGGAAGGCTGCTCTGAGCCTTCTCTGGGCTGAAGCAGCCCCGTCTCTTGGGCTTCCCTCACAGGGCAGGTGCTTCATCCTTTGAGAATCCTGGTGGGCCTCCACTGGGCTCACTCCAGTTTGGCAATGCCTACCTCAGACTGGGGAGTCAAAACCAGAGGATGCAGTGTCTAGGTGTGGTCCAAGATGTGTCAAGTTGAGAGGGATAATTGCTTACCTCCACCTCTTGCTTGTGCCTTTGCTCATACAGCACTGGATAGTGCTGGTCTTCACTGTTGCCAGCCCCACAGGTGGCCCATTCCTGTGCAGCTCACTGTACCTCCCAGAGCCCTAGGGACTTATCTGCAGAGCTGCTGCCCAGGCAGCCAGTACACAGCCTGGACTGTTGCAAAGAGTATGGGGTCTGCCTTCCCAGGTATGACTGCCAATGCAAGATTTTCCATTTTGGTCCTGATACACATATGTTTTTTCCTGAGTATAAGAAAAAAAGCTTGGATGATACTGTCCTTAAAGACCTGCAAGATTTCTTTACCTCCTTTGCCCTTCAGAGCTATCTCATGGGATCCCATCTACCACTCTTCTGAATGAAATGAAGTCTGCTACTCACTTTCCTCACTCCCTTCAGATTCTTGACTTCCACTACTTCATAGTTGCTACAGCCAAGGCTGACACTGATTATCATGTTCCCAACCACATCTTCTCTGCTATTGAATAGGAGATCCAACTGTGCCTCACCCTTGGTTGGCCAATCCATTATCTTTATCAAGAAGTTACCCTTTACACCCTCCAGAAGTCTTCTCAACTGGTTGCATCTTGCCATGTTGCCTTTTCAGCAGATGTTAGGGAAGTTAAAATTCTCCACAGTAAACTAGGTTTGTGATATAGAGACTTCCTCCAGTTGTTTAGAGAAGATTTTGTTGATTTCCTTACCCTGATTGGTGGAAAGACAAAATGCAACAAAATGCTCTAAAATTACAGATATGTTTTGATTGACAACAGTAAATTTTTCTGACTGGCTTTGTACATTTTTTAGATTTCACCCTTTCATCTTAATTCAGATCAACAAGTTTATTTTAAAATCTTGAATTACATCCTAGGACAAAAAAAAAACAACTAAGTAAACAAAAACCCAACATCCAATCTCCTTTGTTTTCTCAACACATCCTGAAGAGCAGACTCCAGAGCAGTTCCTTGAAGAGAACTGAAATAAGCCATGGAATGAAACAGAGAAGAAAGTCTGTGAAAATTGAGTTATGTCCTGACAGTGGCCTCATTTTTTTCTCATATGGAAACTTTTCCTCAGGGTTAATTACCTTTTCTGCATCACACTGCTCTTTACTACATAAATAACAAGTTGACACTCTTTGTAACCTCAACTGGTTTTTCCTCTTTAAAGGCCAATGAAACATTAGGAAATGTCTCCTACATATTTTCCTTGCCTGGATTCTGTTTGCCAGTCAGTATGTAGGGGAGAATAAATAGCCTGAAAGAGGACTGGGAGAGGACTAGCAAAAGAAATCTGGCCACAAGAGAGGAAACAACCAAGCAGGCCAGGTCTGTTCTACTTATTGGACTCTGTTCTCCAGCTGGCAAAACATTAGAAAATAAACATTGTTTCCTAATATTTTAATTTCCCATTGGAGTTTACTATGGTAAACTTTGCTTTTGGGTAAGATATGTTTTGAAGATTTATTTGCTTTGTATAGCCTGAATAAAAAATTGTTAGGAAACAACCCTCACACATGCTGATTGGCTAAGTTTCCCTTTCTTCGTGTTCAGATGACCTGGGAAGTCCTGTCATCACTGTTCGGAAGAAACTGCGTCCCTGCATAGAAAGACACATTTATTGGATACATTACCACCAGCCCTAGTAGTGAACTTTAGAGAACCAAATCAACCGTCACATACTGATAGGAACATTGATACAAACTGAAACGAAGTCTGTATGAATAATACAAGACAGATGTTTGCTCACTGTTACCCAACTAATCCTAGCCATCACAACAGCATGTGGCAAACACCTGCTAAGGCCTGGCTGTGTCTTGGATGTGCTCCTAGTCACTGAAGGAAATTTCTTGTAGCATCCTGTGGTAAACTAAAAAGCATAAAAAGCTTCAAATGACAAGATATTTGTCTCAAATTAATAGAGAACTTGTCCGTTCCGGTCACAAGCTCCCTGTTTGTTTTTTTAAATACCCACTGAAGACTCAGGCAGTGTTCAACACTTTTCAAAAGCAAACTTCCTTCATACACAAAAGCACTGAAGGAGCCTTTTTCTTCAAAACAACCATCACACAAAAGTGCCAAGGAACAAGGTCTTACCCATGCATAGACCTCAATCACACTACAGCTCAGCAGCAGGATAGTAAAGGAGGATAGAGCTTTGAATCCAGCAGAACTGATAAAAACATCCCTCCCTCCCTCCACTTCAACAGTAGCACTTCAGTCTTTTCTTCCGATTGCCCTTTCAGACATTTCTGTAAACACAAAGTCATCATTTTGAATGTGTGCATCACAGACTCATTTTGCCCACTGAGGACATCCGACCAGCCATTACTTCATCAAAATACGGGTGGGGTGAGAGGATTTTTTGATTAATTGCAAATAAATGACAAGTTAGCAATGCACAGTTCACAAAATGGAAACAATCCTGTGCTCAAATAGCATGTTTTGTACAACAGATTAACTGCAGTTACATTTGTCTTGGAAGTATAGAAAAAAATAATAGAGCAAGATAGAGTGGTTGAGAGAAAACACCAGGCTGTTCCACACTGAGACATGATGGGAGTTACCTCTGCTAAGAGGCCTAAGATGTCTCTGCAGGACTTTCCAAGGGCTGACTAATAATGTCTCTTAAATGTTCATCCATTTCACTGGCAAGTCCTTAAGTTTTTATATTGAAACCTTTCTAATGGCACTACAGTTCATGTACTGTAGTTGATCTTGTAATCAGATAATTTCCTGCATGTTCCATTCTAATCCTACAAAAAAAGAAACAAACTAGCACATGGGAGGAAATTACATGCATAAAGAGAAAGCAGAAGTGCTTGTTTTGCAAATAGTGATGCAGACACTGGAGAGCTTTATTTTCCTGCAAAACATGATTTTTACACAAGTTAAACTGCATGTGCGTCAGTGAAGTTTTTTCCAATTTAAATGCACAGGAGAGAAGAGTCAGGCTATCACTCACTGCTCATCCAGTTGATCTCCAAATATCTCTTTATATACTTGATTTATTAAAGTATAAGCTTAAGCACAAAGTAAGCTAACAATATATCCAACAAGGAACACACTTTCACAAATGTAACAAGCCATGTAAGACAAAGACTTGATACAATTGTATAGCTATTTGTTCAGAATAACACAAACAATAGGAAATGCTCTTCACATTCAAATATATTTCTAGCTCTATGCTGAGATTGTCACTTCTCTGTATATGTTGGCCTAACTAACAACTTGCCCATTCTTTAGCATGTATTCACCAAAGGCTTGTAATGAAGAGAAATGGCATTATCCCCCTTTTACAGATGGGAACCTAGGCAGAAGGAATAAGAAAAACATGGGCCGTGGCCTTGGATGAGATCATGAGTTCACACACTAAATCATTATTCCCTGCACCTGAGACAGGGTAGCCTCTTCTACCCAGCCTATTTGGAACAGCATCCGATTATCAGGGAACCAAAGACATAATTGACCCAATTGCATTCAGTATGAAAAAGAAAAGACTGTCTTGAGAGGAATGAAATTTAGTTAATATCTGTTACAGATATTCTGCCACAAAAGGCTTATTTTCCAAACTAGGAAAATTTTGGAAAACAGTCATAAGAAGGTACTTAAACAGGAAAATATGAGTTAGCATCACAGTTCTTGAAAGACTAACTTACTATAAAGAAAGAAGGATCATTTTTCACAAAGAAAAGGACATACTTCTCTAAGAACATCTTCGTATAACAGTAAGATGAAAATAGTAAAAAGAAGTCAAAAGAATAAAGAGCTAGCCATCAGTATATAGAAACTCATGAGAAATATTATAAACATTTCTGTCTGGACTAATATGGATAATGAGGAGGATTGGTGGGATGTGATTTAACATTGCAGTTCAAAAATATAACAATAGTTTAACTCTTTAGTAGATGCAAATTATAAAGCAATTAATAAGGATGAAGAAGAATCAACAAATATAAATCCAGACAATAAATATTTCTATTCTGCATTTGGAAGGAAACATGTTTATATACTTATACCACATCACATTGATAATGGACTTTTTAGAAGTAAAAATGGGAAGTGTCAAACACAATACCAGTTAGAAATAAGTATCTTAAAATCCATAGGCCTGGATAATTTCAGCCTGAGTGTCCTAGGAATGCTGGCTCAGATGTTCAGAACCAGAAAGAGTGCTAAGATGCAGTCAGTACTAGAAAGGATGTGCAGTATGATTGAATTAGGCCAATTAGAATGACTCCTAGCTCAAGTAAAATCACATCAGTTCAAAGTTATTTCAAGTTATTTCAAAGTTATTTCATGTCTGCTGTCTCCCTGGGGCCTGGGTTAAAGATGCAATGAGAAAACTTCCTACCCTAGTGTAGCCCTCAGATTATTATCCATTATTCATTTTTTGTGTAGGCACCAATGAAGCTTCAACAAGTCCAAGGGCAATAAAGAGAGACTTCAGGGCCTTGGGACAACTGTTTAAGGGATCAGGAGTGTAAGTAGTGTTATCCTCTATCCTTCCACTTGCAGGGAACGATGAGAGAAGAGACAGGGAGACCCAGCAGGTCAATACATGGCTCCGTGCCTGGTGTCACCAGCAGAATTTTGGGTTATTTGATCATGGGCCAGTCTATATGACACTAGGCCTGCTGGCAACAGATGGGGTACACCTTGCTCAAAGCGGGAGAAAGGATATTTGTGCAAGAGTTAGCAGGGCTCATTGAAAGAGCTGTAAACATTTGAAGGGGGAAAGGAATAAAACCAGGCTTGCTAGAGATAAGCCTGGGGGAAGCATTCCAGTGTTTGAGGGACAGTGTGCTAGTGAGGTCCTTGGGTCTGCCATCTCAGTGGAGGTAGGGGATGGAGATCCGTGCAGCAGCAAAGATGCAAGGGTTATTGATGTGTTAGAAACCACAGAAGCTCTTGAGAACAGTCACATAGCAATTAGGGTTTCTCCCCAAAAGAAGGTAGCAGGATCAGTAGCTCAACTGAAGTGCATCTACACCAATGTGTACAGCATGGGCAGCAAACAGGAGGAGTTGGAAGCCATTGTGCAGCTGGAAAACTGTGACAGAGTTGCACTCATGGAAACATGGTGGGATGACTCACACAACCAGAGTGCTGCAATGGATGGCTATAAGCTCTTCACGAGGGACAGGCAAGGAAGAAGAGGCAATGGGAGAGCCCTCTATGTTAGGGAGTGTTTTGACTGTCTAAAGCTTGACAATGGTGATGAAAGGGTCAAGTATTTATGGGTAAGAATCAGGGGAAAGGCCAAGGCAGCTATCCTGGTGGGAGTCTGTTATAGACCACCCAACCAGGATGAAGAGGCAGATGAAATATTCTATAAGCAGCTGGGAGAAGTCTCATGATCACTAACCCTGGTTCTCATGGGGGACTTCATCTTACCAGATATCTGCTGGAAATACAATACAGCAAACAATCTAGGAGAATCCTGGAGTGTGTGGAAGACAGCTTCGTGACACAGCTGGTGAGGGAGCCAGCGAGGGAAGGTACCCCACTGGACCTGTTGTTTGTGAACAGAGAAGGACTTGTGGGTGTTGTGGTGGTTGGAGGCCACCTTGGGCACAGCAATCATGAAATGAAAGAGTTTTCAATTCTTGGAGAAGTAAGGAGAGCGGTCAGCACAACTGCTACCTTGGACTTTTGGAGGGCAGACTTTGGCCTGTTTAGGAGCCTGGTTGACAGAGTCCCTTGGGAGGCAGTCCTGAAGGGCAAAGGAGTCCAGGAAGGCTGGACATTCTTCAAGAAGGAAATCATAAAGGTCCAGGCAGGCCATCCTCATGTGCCAAAAGATAGGCCAGCAGGGAAGACGACCAGTCTGGCTGAACAGAGAGCTTTGGCTGTAACTCAGAGAAAAGAGCGTTTATGACCTTTGGAAGAAGGGGCAGGCAACTCAGGAAGACTACAAAGATGTTGTGAGGTTATGCAGGGAGAAAACTAGAAGGGCCAAAGCCCAACTAGAACTTAGTCTGGCTACTGCCATAAAAGACAATAAAAAATATTTCTATAAATACATTATCAACAAAAGGAGGGCTAAGAAGATCTTTTATTGGATCCTTTATTGGATGTGGGGAAAACATTGTGACAAAGGATGAGGAAAAGGCTGAGGTACTTAATGCCTTCTTTGCCTCAGGCTTTAATAGTAAGCCCAGCTGTTCTCGGGGTACCCAGTCCCCTGAGCTGAAAGACAGGGATGGAGAACAGAATGAAGCCCCCATAATCCAAGGGGAAATGGTCAGCAACCTGCTATACTACTTACACACACACTAATCTATGGGTCTGGATGGGATCCACCCAAGGGCACTGAGGGACCTGGCAGAAGTGCTCACCAAGACACTTTCCATCATTTACCAGCAGTCCTGGCTAACTTGGGAGGTCCCAGCTGACTGGAGGTTAGCAAATGTGATGCCCATCTACAAGAAGGGCTGGAAGGAGGATCCAGGGAACTACAGGCCTGACAGTCTGACCTTGGTGCCAGAGAAGGTTATGCAGCCGATCATGCTGAGTGCCATCACACAGCACGTACAGGACAACCAGGCAATCAGGCCCAGTGAGCATGCGTTTATGAAAGGCAGGTCCTGCTTGACTAACCTCATCTCCTTCTATGACAAGGTCACCCACTTAGTGGATGAGGGAAAGGCTGTGCATGTCGTCTAGCCGGACTTTAGTAAAACTTTTGACACCATTTCCCACAGCATTCTCCTGGAGAAACTGGCTGCTCATGGCTTGGATGGGTGTACTCTTCACTGGGTAAAAAACTGGCTGGCTGGCCAGGCCCAAAGAGTGGTGGTAAGTGGAGTTAAATCCAGCCGATGGTCAGTCACAAGTGATGTTCCCCAGGGCTCAGTATTGGGGCCAGTTCTGTTTAATATCTTTATCAGTGATCTGGACAAGGTGATTGAGTGCGCCCTCAGTAAGTTCACAGATGACACCAAGTTGGGAGGGAGGGTCGATCTGCTCGAGGGTAGGAAGGTTCTACAGAGGGATCTGGACAGGCTGGATCGATGGGCTGAGGCCAACTGTATGAGGTTCAACAAGGCCAAGTGACCGGTCCTGCCCTTCGGTCACAACCACCCCATGCAGCGCTACAGGCTTGGGGAAGAGTGGCTGGAAAGCTGCCTGGCAGAGAAAGACCTGGGGGTGCTGGTCGACAGCCGGCTGAATATGAGCCAGCAGTGTGCCCAGGTGGCCAAGAAGGCCAACGGCATCCTGGCCTGCATCAGAAATAGTGTGGCCAGCAGGAGCAGGGAGGTGATTGTTCCCCTGTACTCGGCACTGGTGAGGCCGCACCTCGAGTGCTGTGTTCAGTTTTGGGCCCCTCACTACAGGAAAGACATTGGAGTTGCTGGAGCGTGTTCAGAGGAGGGCAACCAAGCTGGTGAATGGTCTAGAGAACCAGTTTTATGAGGAGTGGCTGAACAAACTGGGGTTGTTCAGTCTGAAGAAAAGTCCCAGTATAATGTGTCCTTTAGGGCAGAGTTGTTCCGAACTTTTCCCTCGGTTTCTTTTAACGTGGGAGTTACGCTCCAAAAAACCAACTTTGTAGAAATGTCACATTCCTCCAAAATCTGTCTGCTCCTTGTGTGTCTTTGAGAAGTAGCTCCTGCTTTTTCTGACAAAAGGAATGTTTCACTTCTGTTAGCACTGCAAAGCCAATTACAGCATCAACAGGGAGCTGGACTTGGGCCATCCTTGTGCATCAGCAACAGCACTGTCACCTAATTTGCAAACACAGAACAATTATGACTGGCAAGGATATAAGAGGCAGTCTGGCTTTTAGATTCCAGCTTGGATGTGAAGGCTTGGTAGTAGGAAAAATATATCCTTTGATTCTGAGCAAATGTGGTCTGAAAGCAGTTGAGAAAGAAGCCACACCTATACCTATTTTTATAGTAATAATAAGTCAAGGTAATAATCAGCAGTAAATAAGATAAAACCCCAAGAAATATTCTCAAAACACTAGATTTCCTTTTATCAAAAAATAAATGTCTTTTAAAAAATTTCCAGCTTTGAATAATCATCAGTTTTATACTTTGACTAACTGAGCCCATGACTGCAGTTGACAATATATACTTGCACAGCTGTGTTAATAAATAGACTATAAGAGCTCAGAAAAAAAACCAACAGAGAGATATTGGTAAATGGTAGTTACAACAAGGGGGTAGAAGAAACAGGAGGGTGGAAGGTAAAATGTACATTTCAGAGGGGTTATAATGTTCACTGAAAAGGAATGTATAAATGAATATTTATGAAAATGCCATTACACTTTAAACCCAGAAATTAAATTTATGTTTCTTCTTCAGTTCTATTCAGTGCCTACATTTAACATTTTTAGATGGAGGACATACATAAGGACTCAGGATCTATGTCTGCACAGACTTCACTGCTATTTTTTTCTTATTTTACTTTATTATCTTTGTGGACTACTATGTTTGCAAGTGGAAAATCTTTTTACTATTAACAGAGATAACTAACAGAGGAAAATAATGTAAATCAGGCTGTATGATGTGCATTTTGCTCTGCTGATTACTACAGATAAGTGCAACGGTATTTTCTTATTGTAAGGAAAATATTGAGGACAGACAAAACCCATAGACAGATATGATCACAAAGGGAAGGACAACAGGATGGGCAGCAGGACCATCACATCAAAGACACTATTACAACTTTCTGAATTCTAAAGTGGCTCAGTCCAAATGTAATGTAGAAGTAGTGTTATGCAGGAGACCAGACAGTCCTTCATACAACTCTTCACCTGGTCCTCAAATGTGGCCTCCACACGGAAAAACACACTGTCTAGTTTGAGCCAACAACTTAACAACATCCTCTGTGACTGGACAGATGAGGGCATAACCCACAGTGATTAGCAAAGTGCCACTGAAGTAAGCTTATGTAAAAAGTGTATGAGTAGATACATTTTTCTGTTCTGCAGTCTATGACTTAAAGGTCTGTTGTAATCTTGACTCCTGTCCATTTCCAAACAAAAGGTGGCTATGTTTGCTGGTAAATACATAACCACAATGATGAGTTTGTCTATTATTTTCCCTTTATATTTGCTTTCGGGATTCTTTGGCTCTAAGGCAGAAATAAGACTCTAGTCAAGCCCAGACAACCGTACAGCCCAGGATGAAGTTCTTGTTTTAAATATAAATTATAGTGGTTTCATTTCAACTTTATTTTATAGTCAAGGAAGGAATGAATGAACAAACAAAGGACTGAAGGAACAGAGGAACTTTAACTCTGCACAGGGCACAGAACTTTGCTGTAATGGTTTTTATAACAAAAACTATTCAGCACCGAGAAATCTTCTGTTGGCTTATGAGTATTTTTCATATGGCCTTTATTTTACTTCCACGTCTTACAGGCATTTTTCTAGGATCTTCCCTAAAATTTGCAAGTGTTTGTTCAGAAAGGGTCTGAAGCTTCAGAAGACCCACAAAGCTCCTGGTCCATATTTGCAAGTCCTGAATCCCTCGTTTCCAGTGGCTGTGAGAACAGGAAAAAAAGAACAAAAAATATTTGTAAGGATATGCACATATGGGTATTTTTACTTTTTAGGAAATGGACAATTTTCTGAATGTTTGCTGGTTTTTTAAATACTTTTTCAGTATTTCTTCTTTGACCTTTTTTTTCCTAAAATAACTGTATTTCCATCTTGGTATCTGTTTTCCCTCAAACTTGTGGACTTTCTGGCTCTCTCTGTACTCCCCAGGTGTTAGATTCCTTTCACATTTTCCCAGGTGGTACTTTGGCTCTTTCTAATTAGCTTTATACTTTGATAAGACCCATATCTGCTTCTTAGGCTGGCAGGTGATCACACTGGACTTGCCAAGCCCTGAAGCATTTAGCTCACCCCTGTTTGATATCCATCCCAGCCTGCTCAGCTTCAAACCACCACCACTGCTAAAATCTCCGGGCCATGTCACAGCCCTGTAGGGCTCTCCAGCTCTGCAGGCACAGAGCAGGCAGGACCTGGGTCAGTGAGACTGACGCTGCCCACTCACTCGCCCCTGCCCATGCATGCTTCATGGAGATATGCTCTTCACCCACCTCTGCTGCTGCCCTCAGCTGCCCTTACACAAACAAGGCACATGTTCCCAGACTTCCCACAAGCAGCTCCCTAGTTTTCCCCCTGAAACACTTCCTAATGGTCATAAATCTCCTGAAGACTCAGTATCCCTCCCTCTTTAGGACCCTCATCTGCATGCAGTTTAATTACCTGAGGGTCTTTTTTGAAGTTACAGTACTTTGTGCATTTGTTTTTACTCACAAAGCACACAGATCACAGCAAGTAAAATAAATTACAGCTAGGATGACTATACTCCCAAGGGTCACATCTCAGGCAATTGGCTGGTCAAAGCAGCGTCTTTTGTTCTGAAATGCTTACTAGCCTTTAATTCAGGACACTAGGGGATTCAGCAATTCCTGGAAGTAGCCTGCATGGTCACATATCTTCCTATTGCTTATTGTCGGTATGTCACACTCAAAAATGTTCCAGGCACTGGAGCAGGGAAGGGAGAGGTCTGACAGGGACTCCTCCATGCCCTACAACCTGGAATGGCACCTTTGCACGCAGAACTGGAAGAAGACTCCACCTCACCAAATTCAGTCCAAAAAGGAGGAAAAGGAACAACCTGTTTGGCAGCCTGCAACACTGAGCATCTTCCTCATTTTTACTTCTTGCTGTAGGTATTTCTCTGCTTGCCAAAATGTTCCTCTTTCCATCCCTAGTGACTCTCACACCCCTGAAAACAAAAGGGTGAAAGCATACAGTGCTGACAGGCATGTTCTGGGTTTGGATTCTGGCACTTTTAGCCTACAGCGTTCTTGCTAATTTTATTCTCTTGGCATCCCACTGATTGTGTTTGGCTCTAGGTCTCCAAAACTTTTCCCCCCCCGGTGCTTATTTTCACAAGGCAATAGACAGAAGAAAATTTGGGTCATGGAGATCTCTCATATCAGCTATGAAAAGTGGGTTAAACCAGCTTTTGTGCATTCAAAGATTGTAACCTAGCCCTTGCAGTTTTGCCTTTCTTTCTGGTCTTGGCTTAAAATTCTATTCATCTACTTAAAGACCAAGGATTCCCAGTTACACTAGGATGAAAGAATGGTTTCACCTTCCTTCTTTTTTTTAATCTCTTTTTTTTAAGGTAATGTTCAATGATTTCTATTCTCCCAAATGACAGAGAAAGTATTTCCCCTCATCCTGCTTCTTTCTTCAGTGATTCCTGAACTGGAAAGAGCATACGTTGCCTACTAGCATAATTTTACAATAACTGGGGGGAGGGGGAAGTTCTCATTGTGTGCAATGGAGAAATGATAGTGATGATCTGAGTCACTCCAAATTAATTAATTTTAAGATGTATATAACAATAATCTAGAGATTCCCATTTGCTGCAGCATTTTAAACACTTGTTGTATGCATGCATGCATGAATGTCTCATTTTCAGTGGAAATGAGCCTAAATGAGCTCTCTCAATCAAGAATCACACTAAAAGTGAATCTCTGAAGAGAACTTATTCTTCTCACAGGTGGAATACTTGCTGGGAATGTGTGTGAGGTTTCAGATAGAAAATTTCGGCCCCAGAAAGGGCAGATTTACCAGGATGCAAGTGTTGCTTTATTCCCACTCTATATATCGAGGTAGGTACTGATCCCTTATAGTATCTAAAATTTTGCTAATTAAAAAAATTCACACAACTGGTAGTTTATACATTTATCAATCAAGTATGAGGAAGCCTCAGCTTCATTTTCATAGACGTACACCTCTCTAAAGAATAAAGGATAGGCTGAATAGCCATGCACTGAGAATTATAAAATGCAGAAAAGACAAGGCTGTATAGAATTCCTCCTCTGGGTCAGCAAATTTTAACATTGCCCATATATTTGCTAACAAGTTTTACAAAATTGGAGAATGTTAATTGTCTGTGTTTCAAATCAAATGAGATGCTCCGTTTATTGTAACATCTTTTTCCCCCCTGCTGAGTCTCAAAGCATTCTGACAAGTTCTGCCCTGATTTATAACCACACAGTTCTCAGAATGGCACAGTTAGATCCAAAATTTGTTGAATTATTTGAGGAGGCTGCCTGAAAGCCAGCATTTCTCTGAAAATATGACAGATCTAGTCAAAAGCTTCAAGAGTCTGAATAGCAGTGCCAGGCTGTAAACCTCTGAAATGTACAACCCAGCTAGTTAAGCTGGGGTACACAGGGTAAGGGAAGTCTGCCTTTGGGCTTAAAAACAAAAAAATCCCACCACCAATGAAAATATGGTTGGGCATTAATCCAGGCAGAGTGACTGTGTACACATATCTGAGCCTCCCTCCTGTGCAGAAAGGGTCAGTTTTATCCCACTGTCCAAAAGAAGCAGCAGGGTGCTATTTTTATGGGGGCAGAGGACAGCTATCAATCCTTTAAGTAATCATAGGATCTGCAAATAATAACCTACGGGCTCCTCTGTTCTAACGGCCTTTCAGTGCAGGAGCATAACCCCTTTTGTATTTCTACCAGTATTTTGTCCAGTCTGGCCTTTCATGTTCCATGGGATAGAGTCTCTGTTCCTGCCTGGGGTGATTATTCTATGGCTAATAGCTCTCATGGCCAGGAGGTTTCCTTCTCTAAAATCTCTCCTACTGTTCTTAGCTAACTCTCATATTGCTAAGCTATTGTAAATAATTCCTCTGTATTGTTCTGTGTCCATCTCTACATATATTCATGCATAAGGTTGCCACAGTTTCTCCTCCTTCAAGAGTTTAGTTATATTTTAAATATTTAATTCTTCAAGAAAAAAGTCTGTGCTCCATTTCCACAGCAGCCCTCCTTAATGCTGAATTCCCCTTTCTGTCAGTACCATTTGGTGCAGAGCATTACCCAGATGATATTTCAGGGTCAGTCATAGCACCTTCCTAGCAGAGGAGTTATTATGGCCCCCCTTTTTGACATGAGTCTGTACACAGCCCTATTCCGCCAGCATGTTTTGGTGCATAGGTTTATGTACAATAACCACAAAGTGAGTAATAAGACAATCTGTGAATGCTGAAAAGGAATTTGCTGTCATTTGTTTGTTAGATGCTGTTGTAAGCCTCAACAGAGCAGCAGTGGGTAATGGGCTTTTCCATGCCTGTAAACAATTCTTTGTGACTCAGCACAGTGGCTCCTTCATATGCTTTTTGTCATTTAGGCAGCAAAAGACATGACAAAACTTCAGTGGAAAAGTCTAATTTACACTACACAACTAGCTAACACCGGACCAACACCCACTCTTGCTCCCTCCCTCTGAGTGGATAACTGTTTCAGGTTATCCTTCCACATTTTTAGGTGGTTTACATTTTTTCCTAACCAGAGAATTTTTTTTCAATTTCTCCACCTTCCGCTGCAGTAGTTCTGTAGTCTCACTATGTGCTCAGTTCCTCCCAGGCACTTAAATATTACTCATAAATGTTGATACCAAGCTCATTACTTCCTCTCTTCAGCCACCAATTAAAGTACCAATTTAGACCCACAATAATCCTTGATCCTAGTAAAGATCATTAAAGACACCTCCTACTAGCACAGTATTTTCCCGAAGCCATAACCTTTGCTTTTGCCTCTCCACAGGAAGGACATTGTCAGAGATGCAAGCTTTCCTAGCCAGCCCTTTTGCAAGAGAAGAACCATGTGTGTGGGAAAGGATGACATATCTAAAAGTATGTTTCATTTTGTCTAATCTTAAGACTTCATGATGCAAATATCTCTGAAAGTCTTTCACTAGCTGTGAAAAGATCCCTAGGACTCCCAGCTAGAATAAGATCCATGTAGTTTTAAGCAGCGATTTCACAAGGAAGCAGAAATGGATCTTGAGAGCTTGATTCATGATAAGTAGGAGCTATTGCTGTTGTAAGGGAAGACCTCTAAAGAGAGAGCTATGCAAAGACTCAACTGGGAAGAGAACACACTCATTATACTCTGATCTATAGCCAAACACAAAGAATTTAGTATAAAACCAAAGAATCTGTGTCTGTATTACCCCTGTCCTTATATAAAGCTGTCCAAACGTGGGTTTTCAAGGCCTGGTCTGAGTTTTCCCTGTGAGCAGGTAAATTAGCCAATGAGACATTCTGCCTGATCCCACTTTGGATCACATCAGATGCCTTTCATTAGCATCACAGGGGCAAAGGCTATAGCAGAAGAGCATCTTATAAAGAAAGTACAAACTGGTTTATACACAACTGCTGATCATTTTGTCATGGTTTGTCTGCAAACTGAGTCATGTGTGAGTGGTTAGAAGCTTATTCCACCCAGGCGAGGAAAAAAATGAAGGGTAAATTGTTTTTAAGGAAGGGAGGCAATGGACTTGCAAAAGGGGAGAAAAGTAAGAGCAGAAGAGACAGGAACACATGATGTGGCAGAGAAGACAATCAACTGAAACAAAAGATGATTGAAGTAAAGAAACTATAAAACTGATCTCTTAGACTAGGGTTAGGTTTTAGTATTTCCTGTTAAAAGCTGGCAGTTAGATCTTATCATATCATTGATCTTTTGTAGGACGAAGGATATATCATTTATTTTAGTGTCTCTTTGTTTAGTTCTTTATCTGCCATCTTTACAGGGCTGTACTGAGAACAGACACATGTTACAGTTGTAAAGAGCTCAGGTGCTATAATAGTTCCCTGGGCATAGATTTAGGTAGGATGTAAAATGCCTAAGTTCTAGGTGTTTACCTCTGACAGGCAGGATGCTCTATTACTCTTAAGCTATATTCCTCTACTGCTTTGCTAAATGTAGAGAAACACACTGCTCTTGCAAACTGAATTCCAGATCGACTCAGTTATAACTAGCTCTGACAAACCGTCTGGTATCTTACTAGCACTGTCTTTATATTGTTAAAGTAAAATTATCCTAATCAGGACTGCTTATTTCTATGCTGCAGAGATATTCATCTTGCTTCAGGCCTGAAGCGAATTTCATTTGTTCTCATAGTCCTGTGCTAAGGCCTCTCCAGCACCACAGTCCTTTCTTGAAATGAGGGCTATGATTTCCAGAAGGTACCAGAAGAATCAGGTGGCCAGGCAAATTAAGGTCAAAAGCCGCAAAATCTCCTTTGCTAATACTGGATAATACAGTATAAAAAAACTTGTTTAAATCACGTGGTCTAGCTGTAACTGTCATAGTAGGTCTTTACATACTCCATCTAAGCCTCTTCTGATTTCTGGACTGGTACAAGAATTTTCACCTTGCAGCTTATGTTAAGCCTTGAGTACTTGTATTACAGGCCCACAAGCACTCATCTCGCTAGATCAGTGGCCAACAACTTTTTGATTCAAGCTCTAAGGCTGCATCCAAGTTTGCATTAAGCCTCATGTACAAATCCAGCTGAATGTGACAGAGGTTCGGTTGGCTCTTTCAACTTTGTTTTAACAAAGACAGCAGCATCGTTTTACCTAGGACAAGCATCTCGGACACCGTGTTTACCAATGCCTCTTTCTTCAGAATTTCAGTTTGCTTTCATTGCTCAAGACAGCACAGTGGTTTCAGGCTCAGGTTTCACCTGGTTTCATGTCCTAGGATTTACTTCTTTTTGGGTTTAGGATTATGACTTGGAGCTGGAGAAGACCTGTGTCCTTGTTAGGCCATTAACGAAACACGCAGTCAGCCTAGCTGGTCAATTCCTTATTTTGTGACTGGGTCTCCCCACCTCTGAAGCTAGGAAAAGGGTTTTAACCCCACTCTGTAAAACATCTTTTAGCTATTAGGAGTAGTGTTATTGGCATAATAATTGGAGACATTGTAAGTATGGAAAATATTGCCTGTCAGTTGAAGAAAAAAAATAATGTGAAAAGGATTGTTTTAGTTGCCTCATAGTAAAACACATTTTGGAAATCTCTTGTCAACATAATGAAGCAATGTGGGGAATTTGATACTGAGGCAAGGAAGAATGATGCTGTGTAACCAAAGTGCAACATGGCTTCCTGATCCACATGGGTTCTGTTAGTGTTTCCATAGTCCAGAATTAAGAAAACAGGGCCTAGAATTAACTCATGCTTGAATTCTAGCTACACATAAGAAATAATGCATCTCATAATATTCCCAGCCAATTCCTCAAATAGAGAAATGTTAACATGCACCATCCTTGATTATTGCAAAGCTGAAAATGGCTTGGTCTTCAAATTTTTTGTAAATCAACATTATATAAGAATGCCCTATAACCCTCTTCAAATCAAAATATGTTGATGATGTCCAGGACGCAAATTATGTGAGGGCAAATATAACACGCAAGGACAAGAAGAAAAATTTCTTGCAATTTTGGGTGCAAGCGCCAAAAGCAAATTGCGAACTACTGCATGTTAATACCAGACTGCTGGAGTAAATTATTTCAACTTCTTCTGCCTGGATTCTTTACTTCTGCATTGTATGTGCTTTGTCAGAAGGGAGAAGATGCCTCAGAAGCTTTGTATGTGGAAGACAAAGCAACACATCAAAGAGCCTCTCTGTGTTTTTAACTATGCACACCCAGGTCTTATTGCGAATGTAGGCAGATATGAGTAACCATCTACACTGTAGGCTGATATGCAAAACACAGAAGATACTAACTTGGAGCAAGACCAATGACACCATGCACATGTGCACACAGACACCCGCCCACATGAGAGCACCAACATCTTGCACCCATTACTTGTCTTGTGATACAGACGTAATCTAGTTAAAATGGAAATGTATTAGGAAAGTCAAACAATTAATTGATCCAAGAAAAGTTGTTTCATGTTTTGTGTAAATCAAAGCTAAAAATTCATTTGAGGGACACTGCCGTATTGTAGACTAAACAGAGTTTGGCATGAGCGCAGGGCTTCATGTGGGTGTTAAAGTTGTTCTGCACTACACATGGTCAGTAATCCCCAGCAGAAATGTTAACTCAATTTGTCAGTATTATCTTTATGTCAACAGTAATGCTTAAATATTTACAATAGACATAGTACTCTGAGGGTTCCTAACACAAGATAAATTGGAAAAATGCTAACAAAATGGATGGTACTAATACAAGCCTTTGGCACTTTGTACTCTTCAATTTTATATACAAGAGGATTTGCCTGAAAGTTGGATTTTATTAGGCTCTATGGTTTATTTGCTACCCCCAAGTTTTTGCTAAACTGAAGCAGAAGTTTGTATAATCATTGTAAAAACAGAAATGTATTAGGTTAATGATGCATGAGGACTGGGTCCACAAGAAAGAGGCATAGATTTTTACGGATATGTTCTGGACCAATTTCAGTCTTGATATAAATGAGTATGCATACTGTAGACCTCAAACTGAGTTGCACCTGTTTATATACTGGCAGAATTTGGCCATGTGCCATCAAAAAAATTATAAATATGCAGTATATCTTTTTTTAGATAATATGTTCCACATATAATATCACTCCAAATGCATTACAAGATAAATAAAGCAACTGTAAATTTTGCAAATAGCTAAGAGAGAGAAATAAAAAAATAACTAGGGAAAATATTTTTGGAGCAGTTCTGAAAATAGGGGAACAATATAATGAAATAAGACAGCTGCCTTTGACTCTTTCTCTTTGTTACTCTCCCTTTTTTACAGTCATTGCTGTATATTATTCTAATGAACCCTTCTAATGAATGCTGGCTGTGAAAACGAAGCATTTGTTTCAACCATGCGTGATTTTTGTATCACACTTAACCTTGAATCTCCTCCCTGTTTGCCTTTCTGATTCTAAACTGTCCCTCAGCATTTGTTCACCCTGATACCTATAGCCTCCCACTGCCTCAACCAAAAAAGTCCTCCCAGTATTTCCTCCAGTCATAGTTCACCAGATAGTAGCATATAAGGAATGTCACTGCCTATTTTGACATGCTGGTTTTAACAAAATAATTGTAACCAAGTCTTCCCCTGGGTCAGACAATTTCACTTTCCATTTAGCAATATTTGCAATAATTTTAAGCCACTTTCATGGATTTGTTGTGTCCTACGTGTTGTTATTCATCCATATTTCCATCATTAGCTGTAGCATCCATTTTGCTCTACCACATTCTACAACTAGTTTATTATCCATTTGTTGTCTTGCTACTACTCATACCAGAACCTGACATGTTAAAAAGTTTATTTGTTTCTCCCTGCCACATTTACTGCTCTTGCTTTTAAGTCTGAAAATGTTTTGAGATATATTTTTTTAGATATTCTGGGTCTCATAGCAGGGCATAGATGATATAGTGCAACAAAATACTGTGACACTACTTTTTTCCATTATGATTACGTAGCACTTCATTGGGTACAAATCCTGTGTTTTGCTCATGTAGTTCTTGTTCAGCTCCCCGTTTCCTCAATTTTCATAACCTGTCAGTCATCACTTGACTGTGGTATTGTGTAAATCTGAATGAATTGTCCAAATTAATAATAATTAAAAGAGCAACTGAGAGATTAAAAAATATGTCCTGTGCAAAACATATTGCTCTTTTGGAGATGACTGACATAGAAGGTTTTGTCAAATGAATAGCAACTCAATGTCAATCTCCCCCAAAACATTTCTGTCCTTGCTCCAAAAGAGTATCATTTCAAGGGACTAAACCCTGAGAGGAAGCAACAGAAGAAAACATGCTTCAAAGCATCTACACTGAACTATAGCATCAGACAAGAGCTGTTTTGTCATCAATTTTCAAGAACTCAACCTATTACCACACATATTTGCTTTTCTTCCTTCCTCTTGGTCCCTCTTACCTCCCCAAAAATCTGCAATGCTTAACGTTAAATGATTCAGTTTCAAGCTAATATACATTTACACCCCGAAATATTCACATACTTTTAAACAGAACCGATCGTAGTGAGAAAAGGGTAAATACCATCTAGCCCCTTCCTATTTACACACATACACATTTCCTATCTATAGAACTGTATTGGGTTTGCATGGCAAGGCTTTGGTACCAGAGGGGGGCTACAGGGGTGACTTCTGTGAGAACTTGCTAGAAGCTTCCCCTATGTCTGATGGAGCCAATGCCAGCTGGCTCCAAGATGGAACCACCGCTGGCCAAGGCTGAGCCCATCAGTGATGGTGGTATTGCCTCTGTGATAAGAGTTTAAGAAGGGGGAAAAAATCCTGTGGAACAGCAGCCAGAAGAGAGGAGTGAGAACATGTGAGATAAACAACCCTTCAGACCCCTGGGTCAGTGAAGAAGGAGAGCGAGGAGTTGCTCCAGGCACCAGAGCAGAGATTCCCCTGCAGCCCATGGGGAAGACCATGGTGAGGCAGGCTGTCCCCCTGTAGCCCATGGAGGTCCACAGTGGAGCAGATATCCACCTGCAGCCCGGGGAGGACCCCACACTGGAGCAGGGGGATGCCCGAAGGAGGCTGTGACCCCATGGGAAGCCCTCACTGGAGCAGGCTCCTGGCAGGACCTGTGGAGAGAGGAGCCCACGCTGGAGCAGGTTTTCTGCCAGGACTCATGACCCTGTGGAGGACCCATGCTGGAGCAGCCTGTGCCTGAAGGACTGCAGCCCATGGAAGGGACCCATGCTGGAGCAGTTTGTGAAGAACTGCAGCCCATGGGAAGGACCCACATTGGAGAAGTTCATGAAGAACTGTCTCCTGTGGGAGGGACCCCACACTGGAGCAGCGGAAGAGTGTGAGGAGTCCTCCCCCTGACGAGGAAGGATCGGCAGAGACAATGTGTGGCGAGCTGACCCCAACCCCCATTCCCCGTCTCCCTGCACCGCCAGGGGGAGGAGGGAGAGACAACCAGGATTGGAGTTGAGCCGGGAAAGAGGGAGGGGCGGGGGGAAGGTGTTTTAAGGTTTAGTTTGTATTTTCTCATTATCCTACTCTGATTTGATTGGTAATAAATCTAGTTTTCCCCAAGTTGAGTCTGTTTCGCCCATGACAGTAATTGGTGAGTGATCTCCCCCTGTCCTTATCTCGACCCACGAGCCCTTCATTATATTTTCTCTCCCCTGTCCAGCTGAGGAGGGGAGTGATAGAGCGGTTTTGGTGGGCACCTGGCATCCAGCCAGGGTCAACCCACCACAAGAACACTCACTGTTCTTTAATTAGGAAAGCCAGCTGGGATTTGAAAATTTCTTTGAAGGAAGCACAGAAGCAATGTTTAGAAAATGTATGAAATCCCATCTTGTCTTTGAGCTGTCACTCAGGCTTTGAGTCTTTTGCCCCATATTCTGTTCGCCATTCTTATTTTGGACCTGTGATATCTGATTCTCGTTTCTGTAATTTCCATCTTTTGTTCACAAGTCTATTCTCCTCACAATAACACTATTCAGATAAGGTATGTCTTTGAGTTGTCAGCTACTGCTGGTTTTTTTTCCCTCCTCGTAAAGGTCCCATTAGTGCTTTGGGATTCTCTGATACAAACGTACAAAGCAAGAGCCCTCTGCTGAAATATTGCAGCTCACTTTTCACTACTGCGTCAGATAGTATTAGCAGGGAGTTTTTATAGTTTACCTTGCAAATGATGGAAACCACTCTTTGTTAAACAAAAGAATGAACGGAGCCCAGCTAAAGATATATTTATAGTACACTGCTTGTACATTATGGTGTCCTGGCACTGGAGGAAAAATATAAGAGGATTATTCCTAGATAAGGCACCTTGCAAATATAACATATGTGTGTTGTGACGCTTTGCCCATATAATCATTATTCAGTTCAAAATAGCATGCTTTCAAGGTTTAAAAAGTAAAAAGATCAGAGTAATGACTTTGAACTGCACAGCAAAAGACACAACATATCTCTATTATGTCTCCTCTCAGCACAGGAATTGTATTTTTTTTAGGTACACATTGCCCAGCAAAATGGATCAGCACTGCTGCAATGTAAGTAATAAATCTATAAGAAAGCCCACTGTATTTCAAATAATTTTAATTACAATAAGAGGTTGATGTTTTGTACTCTAGATCTTGGATAGAAATATATGGTGCATATTTACATAGTGAAGCCCCAAGACCTACACTCCTGGGTCCTTGCCAGCCATTTGCTTTGTGACTTTCGGCAGACCACTTATATCTACAGATATGTCATCTTATCTACCTGTAACATGGGAATGTTACCATTTGCATCAAAAAGACTTGATTCAGAGGTAATTTCATTTAACAGTACTTGAAATTCTTGGATGAAAAAGGTTTCATCCATGTCCAAGGTCTGCACTCCAACTACTTATCAATAAAAAAAAAAAAAAATTCAATGAGGTCCCACAGCCATATATTGTTGAATAAAATTTACAATTCAACAAAGCAAGTGGTATAACTAACACTAATTGCATAGTTTCAAGCTTTTTTCAAAATTATTTATATTTTCATGGTACTCATAACAAAATAGTGATTGAAAATTTGATACCAGACATAACCACAGCTGAGTAACTGTTTTAACACTTATCCAAAAGCTTAGGACATGAAGTAATCAAAGTAGTCTCCATCTGTAACCAAACTGATGATAATTTTGAAATATATTTGTTAAAATGTAATACCCAGATCACATTTGTTTAATAGCCAGACATTTTCCTAGTAGTTTATCACATTTTAATTTACAAAAAAATAAAGAAAACTAATAGTTCCTATAAAAAGCCGGATCTGTATATTCTAACTGGGCATCAGGAGTTTGTTTACCTTAAAACAATTTACTTCTTAGTTTTTAGAGTAACGAAGCCCCAGGCACAACTAATTGCAAGAGCAAGCAAGGGCATTTAGGTCACTTACTGTAAACAGCTGAATATTTAAACAGCACCAGTGACTGGTATTTTATTCTGAAGTCTAAATATCTAAATTGAAAACTTCTAAATTCGTACTTCTGAAGTCCACAAAAAACATAATTTAGGATGCACTGTGTACAACATACAAAGACACACTTCAACAAAGTACTTACTGAGTTTAGTTAGGTGGTATTAAACTCAATTGCATTAAGAACTGAGGTTAAGCTGTGCCCGCGCTCTCTGCTGAACCACAAGGTAATCATTGCTTGCACTTGCTAATGTGGAAGTCTGGTGCAGTCAGAGCTGAAAACTTGATTCTAACAGCTTTTTTTTTAAGGAAAATAAGCACCAATAACCACTCTGCTAAGCAATGAAATGTGACTTCTTTGGCCTTACTGACCCACTTCTCTTGGTCCTCTCGAGTACTTCTGGTCTCAACAGTCAGCACTACCAAGACACCAAGCAGAGGAAGCATATCTGCTAGTCATGGCACCTACTCCCTGGCAGACTCCAGCAGCAGTTGTTGGCTGTAGTTTCAGCTTTATCTAAGGATGTGTCACATATTTAGGCTGTTATGTGATCTGTCTTTGCTGCTTTCCTGTCCTAAAAGCTTTCTCCATTCCCTGAACTTCTACGCTTTTTTCACGTTTGTGAATTAGGTGCCATATGACTTGCTCATGAAATAGCTACACAGGCTGTTTTACAGGCCGCAGGGTGAGAGCCAGGGCTCTCCCCACGTTTGTGTGCCTTCTGCCTCCAAGCAGGCAAGAGAGGAAAACTAATTACCGTATGGGCACCTCTGTAGGCTGGGACCATGATTTCAGTGGAGGAGGGTCATATGTGCAAGCACAGTCTCTTGCTTGCCTTTTCAAATCGTATTGCCGCTTGCTGCTCAAGTAGGAAGCTTGTCACGGATAAGAATTGTAAAGTAAGGACACCGAGAAGCCCATTTTCAAATCCTGAACTTCGACCTGTTGCCTCAGATCCTGTCAGAGCCACAGAAGCTGCGTTTGTGGCCTCGGCACCCATACGCACAGCATGTTTCACATCAGGGAAGATTCAGGAGCACATTTGATTTGTCGTGTTCACAGCCAAGGGACATTTGCAGGTACGAGTCAAAGCCTCAAAGGCAAAGGAAAGACTCACCAGTGCACGTTAAAGAGGATCCCTTTGATCCCCAAAGGTGCACTAACGCACTGCTGTGGAGAATATTGTCCTCCTGTGTATTTGGGAACATGCTATGATCAACATCAGACACAGCTGGATAAGCAGAAAACAGCAGCTGGCTTCTTTGAAACCCAGCTTCATACTCGAAACAGTACTAGTTGGATAAAACAGTAGACTTACCAAAATGCACTGAAATCAGAAAAAAAGCCATTTCAATGGAGACTGAGGCAGGTCTGAAATGGTCATCTGAATACCCGTATATCGTTTTGTGTATGTGCTAACTATAGTATCCATTTTATGAAGAGGTTTGGCATTCTCATTCATCTGATAAGACTCTTCCATAGACTGAATTCATTCAGACAAATCCTACTTCCTAAACTTGCTCCTACTGGCAAATACTATGACAGGTGGTGAATTTAACCTCCAGTTCAACCTTTGGGCTGCTCCAGCCCATCAGTGTAAACAGAGCCATTATGATTAATCTTAAGGATTGCCCTAAAGGTAGAGGAGCCATTTAGGGAATGTGGGTATGGTCCAAAGTTAGTTTGTCTTTTTATTTAACTTTAGTGCACCTTGAAAGAGCCCCTAAATTGGCACTGGCTTTCCCTTAAATTAAATACGGGACTTTTTCAAAGCTTTAATATGTTCAGAGATGATTGTATTTTGTTCTAATAGAATGATCAATGAATCAACTCCATTCCACCCTTTACACTTACATAGAAATACTCTATAAACATTTACAAATAAAAGGAGAAAAGGAACTTGAGAAATACACATTTGGGGGCTGTGGGGTGCTCTAAAGTTTTACAGCAAGTTACAGGAAGTATCTTAGAAAGCTGGAGATAGATGTAATAATGGAACATGTGCAATTCAGTATCTTGTCTTTAGCAAAGACAGTGCTCTTTCTGGTTGGAAGTGGACCACATCTCATACTGAGTGATTAATTTACTATGAATGAGTAAATCCCTAAGTTTTAAGCTCCTTTTCTACTCATCACACATCTGTGAATAGATCATTTTCCCTGAACTTATGTGATATTCATTGAATTGAGATACTCGCTTAGTTCATCAAGTATTTTTGCATATCTGAGATTTGAGCTATGCTACTGAATTGTGATCACTTGGATGAGTGATCAAGCATGTGATGTGCTTGAAAGCACAGGTCATGCCCACTCAGAACACTTTGGTCTAATCTATTCTATGTTTGGAAAGGAACTCAAGAATTTCTCAGGTAGTTCAGTGCAGGAAAAGAAGGAATGAGCCAGTATGGGAAGAGAGCACTCTAAATTACACAGCAGACTGTGGCTTTATGCATTTATCAAACAGAAAGAAGCTGCCAAGGACAGTATCTCTTGGACATCCTAAATATCCTCTGGAAAAAGTGATTCATTTGCCTTATTTTGCACTGAATCCAGAAGATAAGGAAAGAAAACTGGAATTTCACTCCTAGAATCTGGTATGACTTGTGTAAGAAATGAAGCAGACATTTTTAATTATTTATAATGTCACCCAGACACAGAAAAGGTGTAGGGCTTTTTTGTTTTCTCATCTAGCTGATGATAAAAGCAATAATCAGGTTAAGTGCTGAAGATGTGGTGTTATGGTAATGCACTTGACCCAGTGTATGGACTTCAGTGAACAAAAAAAATCTGCTTTTGTAAGAAAAGACAGAAAACCATGGAAAGTGTCTGAAAACATTGGCATCCTTGATGGCACAAATGTTTTTACACGAGTCAGAGGTATTTTAGAAAAGGAGACCAGAGCTCTGCAACGACCATCACTCCCCAAAGAGACATAAGTAGAGCCCAAAACAGTCTAAATTCAGTGTTCAGTGAGAAAAGGCAATAATTGTAATGCGAGGGCTCTCAGTAGGGAGAAGATATATGTATTTTTCAGATGGCAGTCTGACAATGTTCTCTCCCTTCTTGCCTTAGATGTCCCAGGAGGCCTGACAATCAGGATTATATATAGAATTGGCTGAACCATCTTAAGTATTTGTTTCACAGTAATGATCAGCTGGGTTTTTTTGAGCTGTTAACCATGAGCCAAGTCTTTCAAGATGACTTCAAGTTTTCAAGTTAAATTTGCTTTGTGGAGGATTTCATACCACACCACAGTTAAATTTGATGCAGTTTCCAGCGCCAAAATAAATGATGTGCAAATATCCATGCCATGGTGCTGAGGCATTTGCCACATGGTTTCTTTGGACACATGAATTTCACATATCCTTCAGTTTCCAAGTCACTCCTAGTAGCCTATTTTTCAAAAATACATAATGGCATGTTATCTTTTACTTTTACTTCTGTATCTTTACAGTCATGTTTTCCCTGGTCTCTTCTGGAAGAACTTGTTTAAAACAGAGATGTGACTCCCCACACAAAGGTAAGAAGGAGTGAGTAGGTGTCAAGAATTTCTGCTGGGAAGAATATGAAGATGGTGAATCAAGATCGGTGACCTTTCCTTCTTTGCTCTCAGAGGTACCATCCCACAGCAGATTGCTTCAAGCACTAGAATGAAAGATCTTCTGCCACGCCACTTTGCTTCTCTGCATCCTGTGGAAACACAGTCTACAAATAGAGCTGGTCACAAGCCCTCAGGACTTGACACTAAGGAGCAGTACATGCAAATGAAATGTACATAGAAACAAAGTATCAAATATCTTGTATTTGTAAGAAGAAAAGAAAAAAAGCACTATGAGGCTATGCTCTCTTTTGTTCTTATTCCATAAAAAGATTGTATGTAGATGGTTTTTTGAAAAAAGGGTACATGGGTAATAACCTCCATGTGGTCAGACAGGAAAGCCCAGAAGAATTAATCACATCTGATGAAATCCTAAATATTTCCACTTGCAATGCTGGATGTCTGGGAGAGACACACAAGTAACTGTTGCATCAGAGGCAGATAAAACCACAACGTTCCACACTCACCCGAAGTTTTAAGAGCACCAGTCTGCCAAAATTAAGTCATGTTGGTTTGTGGGACTCCTTGGAGACCACTCAGTTACTGACTGTGTTGCCATTTCTAAGACAGAAAATTCCTCTTTCCAGGAGGCATCCTTGAGAGTTTATCTGACAGAATGGGCAATTTTCTGCAATAATCTGGAGTCAAAATGTCTCTACCCTGCTTTATTGTCTTGCTTGTTCTGCTCCCTCTGTATGTTTTCATATACTTCTCCTCATTCAGTTTATCACTTCTACATATTTAAGTTTCTTCACGTGATGTCTATGCTACACTGAAGATGGAAGGGCTATGACATACTTGATGGTAAAGTGAGAGTGGCTATTTTACCCTTGTGGCTTTCATAAACTATTGTCTTCAGTGGTGAGCAACATGAATTATTTACCAACATAACAATGGAAAAAGTGTTCTCTGGCCAAAGTGAAAATGTAACAATTTCTGTTGCTAAAATCATGACAGCTGGGATCATTCTCGGCCAGGAAGCACAGTGTGGAAAGATAGGGAGAACATTCTTCTAGGTAAACCTTGGCCCTGCTGGAGTAAAGACAAAAACTATTTCTTATCTCAACAGAGCAATGATCTGGCCTTTTCAGAGTCAAAAGATATTAAGACTTTGATTAACCAGCACTCAAAACACAATATAAGATTGGGTAATAAATTCTCTGTTCTACTTTCACTTATAATGTAACCTCAATTTTGTATGCTATATTTAAAAAGAAATTAGTGTTTTCTATTTTCTTAATATTAAAAAAAAAAAGTATAAAGAATTTCTGAAAACCAGAAATTCAGTGACAAAGTTTGTTATGTGAAGACTGACTGTATATTTCCAGCACAGGGAAAAACAAAGCCAACAACCCCTCACCCTCCCCCACCCCCACCTCCCTGTGCTAAAAGTGGGGTGGGAGGGCAGGAGGGTATGGGGCAAAGTATAAACAGTGTAGACACTACACTTAGGTGTAGGGCTGTGGCAATACCATCAGGAGGTCTAAATGTTCTTTGATCCTGTGTGTTATTTTTAATATTTTCTTAATAATGAGTTTTGCTTTTAGTCTGGGAACCCCAGGCTGTTAGCTTGCCTTTGAGCAGTACCAGATTATTTTCATGGTTCTGTTTCATTGAAAATAGCAAAATATAGCAATAGATTCCAAGGAATTGTCAAAAAAAAAAAAGAGAGAGATTATTTTTACTAAAGCAGAATGTGTTTATTGACTTCAAACAAAAAAAAAAGTTGCACACAAAAAGGAGGCCATAGAAAGTGAAAAATGAGAGTATTTGGGCGGAATGTAAAGGAACCTAAACATGTATGGACAAGTCACTATGGCACACATGCAAAATGAAGAACAACTACAGCTCAAATGTGGACTGCAAAGAAACTATCACATTGGTTCTACAAATCCATTAGGAGTCAGAGGATAACCAGGAGATATACTGGCTTGCTATCTAATCAGAAAGACAGAAGATACTGAATATACCATAGATCATAGCATGTAATGCTTTTTTTGTTTCAGATTCTTCTAAAAGGCTCAGTCATGCTTACATTATCAGAATTAATACCAGAGACTCATTAGCTAAATTAGATGGTTTCAAATAATCTGGATTTTAAATCTAGTTCTAAGAAACTGGAAGACCTGTCTGGAGCACTCATCACAGTTTCCAATAATCTTTTAAAGCCTGCAGGAATCAATGGGGTTTCAGAAATGGGAAACATTATGTCTATCCTTAAAACACAGGGGCAAAAAGGAATCAGAGAGTGTCAGACTAGCCAGCTTAACTTCACTTTCCAGAAAAAAAAAAAAGAAGAAAAAAACCTGGCATACATCATGAAGGCAACAGTTTGCAAACACCTGGAACAAATAAGGAGATAAGCAACAGCCAAGACAGACCAGTCAGGATCCCATCTAATTTTCTTCTCTGATGGGTAAGAGATTGTTTGGATAGGGAAAAAGCAGACGAATTGTCCTTCTTAACTTCAGTAAGGCTGTTTGTTGACACTGCTTCCAATGATGTTCTGGAACAGTGTGAAGTCATCTGCCACCTTCATTTCCAGCCATATAGTCCATTGGACCAACACAGACTGGTTTTCAAAATGCTATGCCTGATCAAATAAATCCTAACAGATGTGACCTGGTCACAGATCACCATTTGATCAGGCCTAGTCTGAAAAAAGTGACTAAAATGTGGGAGCATAACTAGTAAGAAAAATGTGCACAGGCAGCTGATACCAAAAAGCTAACAATTAGCAAGAAAGGCTGGATTGAGCCTTATGAAGGAGTCTGTCCTGGGGCTGATACTATAATTATTGACTTGGAGGATGAAAGAAACTGTTTTTCAAATTTATAGTTAACATCAAGCTTGAGGGATGGGATAGAATTCAATATGATCTTGGCAATTTGGAGAAACGGTATAAAAAACAATACAATGGACAATGGAGTGACAGTGCTCTTAGGGAGGGATTATCCACTTTAAAAATACAGGATAGTGAGCAACAGGTAGCAGATCACAAGCTGCACCTGAATCAAAAATGTCATGCTAAGAAAAGACCAGTTCCAGTTTGAGGCATTTAAAGAGCAGTTTAGCCTGCAAAAGACACAAAATAGTCTTTTCATTGTGGTAAAGCCTCAGCTGGAATACTGGTTCAATCACTTTCAGAGAGACATGGGCCAGATGAAGGAAAAATCCAAAGGAGGTCTACAATGGTTAAGAGACATCTAAAAAACGTGACTTGGAAGAATTGATTGAAAGACCCTGGGACTGTTTGGCTTAGATAAGAGAAAACTTGTTGAAAACAGAATAATAATCATCTGGCATATAGGCTGTTGCTAAGAAGGTCAATAGGAGAAGGAATGCCTCAAAGGATATTTGAGAAGGCATTAGGATAACCCTTCTAATACTAACCACTGTCAATCATTTGCCTGGGGAAGTTGTGGTATTAGCATCATGGGAGCATTTAAGAACAGTTTAGACAAATATCTTTCATGAATGATATAAACAGGGAATGGACTGAATGACTTCATTCACTTTCCCTGCTCCTAGTATGCTATCACTATTAATACATATCCTTTCCTTAGAGTTTTGGCAATAGGTCTCTGAATGGGATGGAATAAAAAATGGCTGTAGCTCTGTGTCACAGGAAAGATCAAACAAGAAAAGACCTAGAGCAAGACCCAGACCCAGGGCACCAAGAAGCCAAAATCCTAGGATGTCATGAGCAATCCCAAACAGAGATGGCACGTGGCAGTCACTGTTGTGCAGCCCTTGACAAATACTAACAGCAATGAATAGACATAAATGATACAAACTGAGGAGCTGTCATAACACTAGCTACATAATCTATCACAGAAACTACCAAGTGGCTTGGTAAAATGTCACTCCTTTGGAGAAAAAGATTGAAAAGTTTACATAGCTTAATTTTTCAACCAGCTTTTCTACAAAGACACTGGGAATTTGCTTGCATGGGAAGCTCGTCAACGAAAGGTTGCCCCAGTTGCAGCAAACACAAGAAGCTGGACCAGCCTCTTGTGGTTTTGGAATAGTCTGGACAGTAACATACATCTAGAAATTATTATAATGGCCTACTAACCTACGATTACCAGAAGGAGAGGATTTGTAAGAAAGGATGAAAGTGGTTAAGTATAGGATAAACAGATGTCAAATAAATATTTTATTGTTCCTTTTATGCTTGTTTTATTTTGACTACTCTAGTTTAATGCACCTTCTGAATGTGTGAGAAGCTATATCAAAATAAATATCCCTCCATAGACAGGTGAAAATGCCCAGAAGCTGCAAGAAGTATCTAGGCTCTTTTTATGTAGGCTCTATGTTAAAAAGTCCCTTACACATTCTAGGATTACAATAAAGTGGAAAAAAAGACTAAGAATGTAAGACTGGACACATAAACCACTGGTCTCAATATGCAGCCAAGATCTGATGCTGGGGATATTAAGTGATCCAGGCAGGGAAAAAAAATGCAGTTTTCTTTTTTTAAAGGATAATGTAGTGACAACACTATTCCTTTTTTCCAGAGAAAGAATGAGAAAAACAAGATAATAGCTGTTGGGGGAAATGAGCAATGAAAGGTAGCGAGTGTGGCAGTTTGAAGAAGGTGACAGAACATAAGAAAAATTAAGAAATGAGGTCTGAAGGATCCCCCAGAGTGAAGTTGCTGATGACATTTAAATTCTTGCATCATATCAAACGGCCATTTCGAACTGGGCTTCATTAAATCCTGTATAACACCTATTTACCTGCTTAGATGTTCCTGAGACCCAAATTTTCCATTTATAAACAGAACTCTTCATGACTTTACACATTTTAGCAGTGGAGTGAAAAATTGTTATGATGCTTTGCATTTGTATTCTGCATCAGCAGGAACACAAAATTTACAGCCAGTACATGTCTTCCTTTTTTGTTTGTTTTTTGCCTTTGTTTTCAGGTTGGAAAGAAGTCAAGGGCCTAGCTTTGCAGAGCCCAACTAGAAGTCAATAAGAGCAGGAGCAAACCTTGCAAGCCCTAGAACACCAGCCACAGTTACATCACAAACTAAATGCACCACTTGAATTATCTGTTTTTTAAAATAGACATCTTTAGTATGCTATCTATGTGAATAAAAGCATAAACATTTCAGCTATCAACTCATCAGAACTGCTTGAGCAAGCATAAAATATCTTCTTGGCACCAGGTAGTCACTCCATCCTCTTAATGCAATTTCTCTCTCTCGAACTTACTCTTCAGCCACATGCTAATGGGTTCATCTTAAGATAGCAAAGCGATTCATGTTTTTAATATCAGACTTCCTTGCATTGGTGAGAGCTACAGATTTTTTGCTGACAAGACAGTTTTAGAACTACATGAATGGTACATGTTTGTTTAGGAGAAAAAATGAGGTGAGTAAGAATTCTGAACCACAAATGATGCCATGTGAAAGACTAAACTGAGCACAAGAAGAGTTACAGACCACTTTGCAAATGCAGATGAGGTAAGGTAAAGAATAAAATGAAATTCCAGCTCTCCCCAAAATGTTTTTCTCTAAATAGCCTTCATTCTTTGCAATTTGGTCTATATTTCCATGTTTATTTTCTGATTTTATTTTTTACTTTCCATATTTATTACTAAGCAGGAGTACTTGAAGCCAGATCACCTAAGTTCTTTTGGTTTGGCTTATTTTTTAATTTCCCCCTAAGTCCTTGGGTATTGTTATTTAATTGTTTCAGAGGACCAGCCAGGGCCTCTAAAGCCATAGGATAAGCCCTGCCTGCCTGGTCACAGAGTCCACCAGGCACAGATTGAAGTATTCACATAATATTTACTGCTAATGATTGAGTGCTGCATGAACTGGAGCTTGAGCCACTTTCTGCTAGAAGAGGTCTGTGATGACAGGCTCACCCTATGGAAACAAGGTGTCTTCCCTTTTCATCCCCAAGACAAATCAGCATGGGTTTCCTCTGCTCTGGCCATCTACCAGAAAGTCTTCATCCATTATTCTTCCCAGTTCCCTTTACAGGCAAGCATGTATGATATTCTGTCCACTCTTCCTAAAACCAATGTCAGCCCCTCAACTACGCTCATATACACACACACCCTCTTTCCCTTAAACAGAAAACAGAAAAATTAGAGGCAAGTAGGGGGAGAAGATTGCTCACTAAATCTTTGTTACTGAAGACAGCAAAAGTGCTTAATGAGCACTTTGGCTGAGCGCCCCACACTGGCTTGAGCCAACTGTTCTTGCGACGACAGCATCAGTGCAGTTTTATTCTCAGCTCAGTCAGCACCTCCTCAGCGAAGGACTTCAATCACACCAGGCCCTACTTTCACACTGCAAGGGACCATTGACTTCCACTGTGTTCTTGTGGGTGACATACCAGAGAAGATCAGGGAGAAATACAAGAGAAATCCACGCCTATCCTAGGCTACTTTGGTCAGATAATTCCTTTTGGATTTGTATCAAATTCCATTTAATGCCATCCATTTCTGTGGTCTCTTTTATTCCCCTGCCACCAAGGTCCTCTCAACTGTCCCACTGACAAGTCAGACTTTTTCTGATGTTCCCAAGTGCCTGCATGGACATGGTATCAGATAAGCACTGTGATGAGTGACTGAGTTAACTGATAAAGCTGCTAATTAAAACCCTGTTTTCAGCACTCCTGAAAGATTAACTGGGCTAAAATTTAGAGCACAGGGGAAGTTTTACTTTTCACAATGTACACTGCTGAGTAAATAAAAGGCCCTAACAATTTCAAAGAAAGTCATGCCAAGAACCTTGCAAAAACATTTTCCTCCTCAGAGAATTATACAAATGGTACAATTCACTTTAAAGCTTTGCAGGCTTAACTTTGCGAGTGTCTTGTAAACACTGAGGTTAATTCACTAAAAATGCTGCAGCACTGAAAGCACAAACATTTTATAATCTTAACCATTCATTTCCAATTACATATTCCTAACATTTCAAACTGGCCAAAAATCAAAATTACTGGAAAATTGGAAGTGGGTTTAAAGAAATAATTTCTGCCCTCTCTAGTATAAGGTTAGATATCCAGTTACTGGCAGGACTATACAAATCAGATAATGAAGTCACATTAGGATGGCAGTGACTAAGCTAATACCTATACTAAACTACTAAATGCACCCAGTGTAAACTGAGTGGCTACCTGAGGCTGAGTTGACTAAGCCTGAACTGAGTCCCTGTGCAATCCGTAGAAAGGCTGCTGCTTATCTTTCTGGCACTGGCACAATTACCAAACAGTTCATCATTACTGGTTGTATAAAATACTATGGAAAGTCTAACTAGCATAAGCAGAAATATTGTTGAGGTTTAAAAATGTTCTCAGATGTCCCAAGTGTGTACACACCTGTTTTGTTACTTGCTTGTAATATTCCCAGATGGAAAATGATGAAGACCTATTTTGAAATAATGTGATGAACTGAACTGAACTCTGCCTGATAATGAGCACAGAAATTTCTCAGCATGTTTTTTATTTAAATGCTGCAACAGTGATTATTTACTGTGTGGGTAACAGAACAGATGGTGAACACTTAGCTGACCGGTATTTATGGGTTGTACATGCAGCACATCAGGACTTTTATTGGCATTGACATAATGATTCTAAATTGCAGCTTGTTTACTTGCTTCTTTTAGGAGCGAACTTGTGTTAATAAATAGAATGGAAAATGGAAGATGATTACCATTGAAGGATTACACTTATGTCTTGAATATCTTGTGTTTGATATGTTCAGATTTCATAAGGTAAACCAGGGCAGGCAGGTCATGATGAGAGCACTCATTTATAATCTATAGTAAGTTTAATTAAACATGGGTGATGCAAAAAATCTAAGTGCAGGTCCTGACCTGATCCTAAAATTAAGTATAACCTGGAATTTTTTTTGACACATTATAAGGACCTGATAGAGAAGTCCAAACTGGCCCAACCATTACTGATGAATTCCAAAGGTGCTTGGCTCTGGACTATTAATTTGAGAGCAAGTTTTAATTTAGTGACACTGTGCTCTGTTGGCACTATCACTAAAGAGAGATAGTAAAACCAAAGTCATCACCTACATCAGTATATATTTTTTTATAATGACAGGGTCACCATTGCTGGTGTTATCTCTGCTTTCTAATTACATTTTGGATCAGGTAAACTCATTCCTTCCAGTTACCCTGCAATATTTTATTGAACTCTTCATGACACACTTTCAAATCCCATTGAGAGATGCTTATATTGCAGCTATGGTGTATCTTTGTGATGATACTATTTCAGAGAAAAATGAAGACCTACAAATCACTTTCTTCTTCTCAGTCTGTGAATGGTAAAGTTGTCAAGATTCTCTTCATGATGTAAAGCTACTTTGCAACATAGATACCTAGTAGTCATTAAAAGGTCTGGCTTGACAGCCACCAAGGATCGAATGTCTTCTTCATACATGGAGCAAATACAGAACAACATCACAAATACACTAAACTGGCAACAGAGGTTCTATTCCCTAATTTGACCTCTAAATGGAGAGTGGCAGGTGGGACTCCCATGTGACCCCACTAAATTATCTTTCACATTCATAGCAATAATTTTAGATTTCAACAACCCAGGCTGAATTTTAACTGAGAGTCTAGTAATTATTGCAGGAACTATTTATTTTTCCTTTCCTTCAACCCCCACTCTATGAATGTTGTTCAACTTACTCCCTCGCTGCTTCCTCTAGGAGCTGTGCATATGTCTAGGAACAGCCTGCCTTTAGCTAAGAATCATTAAAAATTGTCATTACCCCATTGCTTCTACAGAAGTCAGGAGCAGTAGCAACTCTAAGAATTCTGACCTAAAAACCAATACGCATCAGAAAGGATGTTAGAGAACCCTTCATAAGAACAGGAACCTGAAACTTAGCAAAGCTACTGCAAAGATTATCTAAAAGATAATTAGAGCTGTAGCCCTACCCCACCACTATAGCCTGATCCTGTTCCTAAGTCTACATGGAAGACTAAAAAGCAGCCTCAGGCCTCATTTAACTCCACAATAGGTTGCAAAACTCCTTGATAGAAGTTTAATGAGGAGACATTTCTTCCAGTTCCATTGACATGGGTCTGATCTTGCAAGCCCATTATTCACTCATACAGTCCAGCTGAAGCCAACATTAGAGTTTACATGAGAGTAGCTCATGTAACAGTTTGAAAGGAAAGCTACGTAGAGTAAGATATGTACTCTGCAGATTGTGACTCTTTGAAAGTTTGGGGCTTAGTCCCTACATCTAATTCAGAATAATGTTGTAAGGTTTTGCCAGTCTTTCTCTGCATAAACCCTTATCTCCTCACAAAGCTCTGTCCTCAGCTTCCAGTCTACTTTTTAGAAGTATTTTAATTTACTTCTTTTTCCAAATTAATTTCTTTATGACCTCTTTATTTTCCAATTGTTTTCCTCCTACTGTTCCACACTGATGCCCACATCTTTTTTTTCTTTCAATCCTTACATATTGTTTCCTTCTTAAGAATGCTGTCATTAACTAAAGTGCACTAAAATTGTTTTGAGAAGAAGTTGCTTAGGGATGTGGAAGAGAAAGATCTGTGGAGACTTTTGTTAATCATTTTATACATAGAATGTGCAACATAGAGATCATTTTATGCAAGAAAAAAGAAAGCAATAAAAATCAATAAAGCAAAAGAAATTATGGAAATTTACAGGTGTGGAGAGATCAGATATTAAGGCTATTTAGATTCTCAAATTCTAAAAGAAAGAGGAAACTATACAATATGTACCTCTGCATATTCTGGAGAATAGTGCACCCAGCAAATAATGAAGTAAAAGAATGAAACATATACAGTGAAGAAGAGCAAACATCCCCTAGGAGGAGTGCCTTTGTGCTGGTTTTGGCTGGGATAGAGTTAATTTTCTTCATAGTATCTAGCGTGGGGCTGTGTTTTGGATTTGTGTTGAAAACAGAGTTGATAACGCAGGCATGTTTTCGTTACGGCTGAGCAGTGCTTGCACAGAGTCAAGGCCTTTTCTGCTCCTCACCCCACCAGCGAGCAGGCTGGGGGTGCACAAGGAGTTGGGAGGGGACACAGCCGGGACAGCTGACCCCAACTGACCAGAGGGGTATTCCAGACCACAGGACATCATGCTCAGCATATAAAGGTGGGGGAAGAAGGAGGAAGGGGGCCACGTTTGGAGTGATGGTGTTTGTCTTCCCGAGTAACTGTTAGGTGTGATGGAGCCCTGCTGTCCTGGAGATGGCTGAACACCTGCCTGCCCATGGGAAGTGGTGAATGAATTCCTTGTTTTGCTTTGCTTGCGTGTGCAGCTTTTGCTTTACCTATTAAACTGTCTTTATCTCAACGCACGAGTTTTCTCACTTGTACTCTTCTGACTCTCTCCCCCATCCCACCAGGAGTGAGCAGCTGTGTGGGGCTTAGCTGCCGGCTGGGGTTAAACCACGACACCTTCAACTGCAGAACTAGAAAGAAGGGAGAAACTCACTGGCTCCCTTCCACCTACAGATAAATTGGTAACAACAATGATGGGGACTTGCAAATGGCAGAAAATAAACATATGAGGTTCAGAGGCAATTTCTTTTGAGAGAGATTCCAAAATGGAAGAATTCAGCAAAATCTATACTTTTCTATTTCACATCTTTACTTGACACCTTGTCGATTCTGTAATGCTGCAGAGCACTTTCTGGACTAGCAATAGCAGAAATGTAGAGGAGGGTTTATTCCAGCAAAACTTTGCTCTGTCAGAAGCATAATCGTATAGATGTCTGCCTCTGAGTACAAGCTTGTACCTAGCCTGTGGTACAACTGCCCTTTAGGTAAAAACTGTACATGTGATTTTTCTCTTCCTTTACATTTTGCCTTTAATCTAGCTGGAACTTCTATGGACAACAGTAGGAATAGTAGCAAACAGTGTATGCACTGGTATTGGTAGAAGCCCTTAGGAAGAAATGCCCCGCCGAAATCAAAACAGAAGGCTTGCCAAGCAGAGTGCTTTGGAAAAGGAAAGCAAATCCTGGCAACATACAAAAAAGAAGATGAGACAAAGCACTGTAACTTTGCAGTTTCACACATAGGCTTGTAGATTACTTTGCAAGGGCTTTCTTAACGGTGATCTTTGTCTATGCAGGAGTTGGACTATCACCTTTTGCAACACTATGTCATACTCCACCTCTTTCCCTCTATCAGTATGTGGCTGCATCCAGCTCTACATATAGCTGGGACCAAGATATAAGCATGTCTCCTACTAATACTATGCACTATACAAGATATTACAAATACATGAACTATTGTCAACACTGGGAGCTACCACTGTATTTACGGAGTTTTTTTGACAACTGTGTGCACCAAATAGATAACTAAAATAATTTCCTATTTAAATCAACTTTTTTCTTTGCCTTGTTTCACCTCTCCCCTGAATATCCAGTCAATTTCTAATATACTTTTTTTGCCAGTGACGAGCTTGCTTTTAAAAAAAAAAAAAAAAAAAAGAAAACCTTCAATTCTCTGCTTTCCCTCAAAGCGCTGCTGCTGCCAAAGGAGTTGTGAATAAAAGCCAGCTTTCACTGCCTTCTCAAACATCTTCCATGTTTTCTGACTCCACTAAACCTGTTTCACAGATGCCTTCCTGAGTAAGACACCAGTATCATCTCCTCTGCTCTACGCAGCACTGCCATGGTTTGATACTATCACTTATGCAATGCTCCCGTCTCCTATCTGGTTAATTAGAAGTACACAATTTTCTCAGACCAAAACAATAATCTTACAGGAGATTCTATAAGACTGAATGCCGAGCCAGCTGGTTATATTTGCTAATGAAGTACTCCCGTTGTGCATTCTAGTCAGAAATTGGGTCCAATATTGTATATCACAGAATTAGATCTTTTACAGTGTACCACACAAGCAGCCTGTGATCCTCTGGTTTCCAACTCTCTGCTATCTACATATCCCACACAACAAAGACTGTACATATGGCAAAAAGAGCTCAGCTTCCCAGGACAGCTCTGCTGCATTCAGTAGGGTTACCCTGGCCATGAGTTTATACTCTATAAAACCAGCAAAATGCACTCCTGGATCAAACATCCCTCCAAATGGTCTGACAGAAAGATGCTTTGTTGTGACAGACTGGCTTTGGATCAGTGACTGCAGGGAACACATTAGCCACTTTCCTTCCAACAGTAAGTAAACAGCCATACTTCATGCGTGGCCTCCAAAAGAAGGTCCTTTGCTGTCTTGTTTGTACTGACAGCTGCTATTTACATACCTTTGAGAATGGCAATGAGTCTGACACTGTCTCATTCTCCATATAAGTCAATAGGGCTACAAGAGTTATAAATCAGGAAATAATATTTCTTGCAAATAAACCTAGAGTATTTAAGATAATCCTAAATAAGACACTGCGATTATTTCTGAAAATAGCAGTAGAGAGAATGGATTGCCTGGAAAGCCAGATTTCAGTTCATCCAGATGTGTGCAATGGAATCATTTTTGTTTTCTTACAGCTATTAAAAAGTTATCCATCTTAGCTTTCACCATGGAAAATTACCAAACTCAGGGGCTAGTCATGAATGGCACTAGAATCAATTTAATACAGACAAAAATATGTCTGAGACAAAACTGATTTAGAGACAGGAATGGTTTATAATGCTCTATGTATTAGGATATAAAAATATGGATAGCTCTCCAAATATGAAATAAGTACTTATTTATTTTTTTCTGCCAGACATGACCAACATTACCGGAGCCTTTTCACCAACTGAGCAGAAAAAAAAGGCAGTGTTTTCTGTGTATGGACACAGCACAGTGCTCGGACAAAACCTACGTCCCTTCTAGCAGGCAGCACTCCCCATAAAGCCAAAAAATAAAAGATGGCAAAACGCTATTTAGATTTTTTTTCCCCATTGGAATCCCACATTTTACCAAACATTCCTCTCTGAAAGCACAGCAGTAGGTAACAAGTAAACTAATACTGGGGAGGAAAGATGTTCACCTGTCACCCTCTCCAACACCTCATTTGCACCAACCCATTCTAGATTTCCAGCCTTGGTCCATTCATCTCAACTTAAGAAAGCTTAATCCTCTATTTAACAATTCTGCAGTAGAGTTCTAAAATACTACTGCAAAATAGCATGTTTGGATCATCACAATAAATTACTCCTGTGGGGGTGTTTACAAGTGAATACTAAAAGAACATTTTAAGTGGGTTTTTTCCTCCTTTCTTCTTTGATGCAAATGTTATGCTGCTTGAAAACAATGCCAGACTTAGCATTGGATGGAGTCCTCCATTGAGTAGAGACCTAATCCTGGGAGAGGTAACAAAAATTCAGTGCCTTAATTTAATAAGTCCTTGGCCTCTCTGCTAAAACAGATAACAAGGATCTCAGCTAAAGCCAAACACAGTAGCAGTGTTTCTCTGTGATGCAAATTCATCTTCACGATGAACTGGATCAAGACAATTAAGAGGTTTTTCAGTTAGCTACAAAATGAACATTTTGAAAGAAAAGTCAAACTGAGATGAAAAAGGTCAATAGAGGAAAGAATTGCAAGCAAAAGCATGGGCTCTGGAGAAAATGAGAGCTCATCAGCCTCTCCAGTGACTTCGAAAGCACCTGAACGGTGTGAAGTGGGTTAGCAGTTGACTTGCACAGTTTGTAAATACATCAGGAAGTTACCAATGTATGAGTACTGATTTTATAGTAAGGAAAGGGTAAAACAGGGGGTTATGGGGGCAAAACTTTACACTGTACCAGTGTGCAATACTTGTACTGAAATGACCAGGTTCCTCCTCTTTTAATATATGGACAAGAAGTGGACTTCTACACTGGGATCTGTCCACATTATCCCAGGAATGACTCGTCCTTTGGGAAATGCTATTTTGACATACCTTTTACTCAGATCCTTGCTTTGCAATATCTCCACAGACCAACAGAGCCTCAAGCTCACTATTCTGAATATTGACAACACTCATGCTGGCATATGGAGACCTGAGAGGTGATTAAAATTGAGAGAGCAGTGAAGATCCACTGGTGTCTCATAATCTTTCTTTACTGGAAAAAGGGGTTTTCTACCAGTAAGGTCATTGCTTTGACAGATTGTGTAAAGAAGCAGTGGAGTGTGGGGAGTATGCAAACTACACTGCTCCCAGTTGAAGTATGTGGACAAAAGAATGACAAAGACCATGATAAAAGTTGATCATGTGAGTAAAAAGGCCAAACCACTACCACATGCCTGATGAAAAGGCAGGAAAGATGTTGTCCAAACCAGGACTCTCAGGGGAGATGAGATCACACCAAGCGGGGGAGGAGGGTATGTACAGGATGTTGTTTTGTAACTGTCTAGTGTTTTCCAGAGTAAAAGTGATTGTGGCTTGGCTAAGTCCAAGTTCCTCGCCTGCCCACTACTTTATCCCTAAAGACTAGAAACAAGAGCTCCACCATCAGGTAGGCTTTCTGGAAATGCATCCGAGCAGCATGGTGCTGGGAACGCCTGTTGTCAGCAAAGTCTCTGGAAAACCCAACCTCTCTGTGCAGGTGGAGCTGACTGCCCAAGAGCTGTAGTACTGCCTTAGAGTCCTGAGGCACAGAACTAGACCGACCAATACACAAAACCCAGAAAACCCAGAAGTTCAATCAAACTGATTTGGTCATTGAAGGTCCACTCTCACAGGGAGGAAAGGGCATTGTCATAGCATTTTGTTTCCAAGCTAGGACTTCATTCAAAGAAAGTCAACTCCTCCTTCTCCACTGAACTTACAGGCTAACAATTACGTCCCTCTAAGAGTCAGGAGCACTTTTATATAGTATTTCAAGTGGTCCATAGTTTGCTAGCTTCTTTATTTGTGCTGAATTGCTTTTGCAGGGGCACAGCTTTAGAAGAGATTTTGGCAATTTCTAACTTTCCTGGCAGTAAATTAATCCAGGCTGCACTGAAAGGTTCCTCTCCTTGCTTTACTGACTTCTCATCTCTCACAAGCTATCAGCTCTCCTGGAAATTCTATTATCTTAATCTTGGAGTATTCACTTAATTTGCCAGTGTTGCTTTTCTTATCTTTTACACTCTTGACTTCACTACGTAATCATTCCATTTCTCCTCCTTATTTAATGTTTGATTCCATGGCTGTATCTCCTCCTTGCTCTGCATTACTTTCCTGGTTTATCAGTTTTTGCAGAGTCAGCTCCCTTGAAGGACTTGGCCTCCATTTCCATTACTATCAATGACAAGCTCTGGCATTCTGTTCAGAGTATGAGGGACAGCATGCACTGATGGTTATGCCAATCCTCTTGATACTAATTACTCCTTTATTCTGTATCTTCTGTTTATCCCTTCAAACAATTTATTCCATCTTGTCAACTTTTATTTCATGCCACTAAACTTTGCTCTGGCACAATGTAATAGTCTTGTTTCTCTAATTTTTTGTCTCACTGATGGCTTAATTATAAGTCTAATTAAGTTCTAAAAACGAAGCACTCTCATACTCTCTCTTATTAATGGTTCTACTTGACAGTATTAGGCATGCTTCTCACTGCAGTCAGAAAACCATATCACAAAAATGAGACAATAACCAACTGAAACAAATTGCACATCACCTGTTGTGTAAGCAAACCCATTACCTTGCCTTGTATGAAAGAAATAGCCCTCTGAAACCTCTCTATTCTCTTATTTTCTAAGTTGTTACTACACATTCTCTGAAAACATAATGTATTAAGACCACTGTAAGCCTTCTAATTAGCGCTTTGAGACAGCTCCATGGCAGGATTTAGGATTTCTATCTTTCTGTTTCCTAGCCCAGTCTCCTATAAAGCAAGTATATACTACTAAAAGATATTTTCCTTTTGAATGCTGTTTCTTGCTCTCTTTCTTTCAGAGTTCCATTCATCTCTGTTACTCTTCATCTGTAAAGGTGCTCATCTGTCTGTGCCTGAATGTCCTTTTTTTTCTTTCTTTGCTATTGATGTAATTTTTGTAATTACAACGCTGGAGGAAGGCATTGCATTATTTTAGTTTACGAACTGAGCTGCACCAACCTGCCTGCACAAAGTAGTTTGGGGCAGAAAGTGTTTTACTCTTTTTCATAACTTACTATGTTATGACTATTATGCAAATTAGGCCAAATTACTAAACACTTTCAGTTATAACATCTCAATGATTAATTGCCTGGGATAATCAGAGCTCTGAAAAAGCTATTCTGTTTTTTCATACCCCATCCACAAAACAGCTTTTAACAGTCACCACGCTGCCTACCAATGATTAAAAGGATCTTCAAAGGCCATTAGGATGATCCATTCCTTAGGTTTCCAGGAAGGTCTCTGAGGTCCTGCACATGATGTATGGCAGCGTTACTGCAATCCCTGTATCTGTTGACTTAGGGACCAAACAGAGCCTAAGGATGAGAACAAAACTGTGTGGTGTCCTGTGTCCAGCTCTCGTCATTCCACACTGACTGGAAATGAAATGTCACTTGGCTGAGGCGTCAAGTTCACTGAGGGGGCAGAAGCACCAAGCAACGCAAGCTGTTTGTTATCCAGCTGACTTCCTAAGAGCACAAAGAAAGGGACCAAATGTTTTGCTAGCAAGATAGATCCAAAGGCAGATAGATCATCAAGACATATAGAGTGCATATAAGGACAGTCTGCACTGAAGAAGAGAGTACCTTACACATCATTAGGACCACACCTAAACAGGTGGATGAAACAGCACAAAGGGATCACACAAATATTAACTAATCCATATGCATTTTTTTTCTGGCTGTGTCTGGACTCTGCAACAACAATCCAAAGCATACGTTGTCCAACAGAAAATACATGTAAAAATCATCACAACTTATCTACTGCTCTGACCTAGTCAGCTGAAGGCAATTTTATAGTGCCATAATAATCCTGTAGATTTATAACTGGATATATTTGCCAGGCAGTACTTTTGGGGACAGTTACAACAGACAGCAAAGAGGAAATATCTGATGAACATTTATGGGGACAACAGCATGTAAAAAAGAACAGGCTGCAAATCTCAGAGTCTTGTGGTATTACACTAAGGTGAAGGTTTTCCAGACATCCAAATCAAAGAAGAATGCAGTTAACATATGTCCAAACTGGAGGAAGGGCTGAGGAGGAGCAGTGTGTTTTCACTCACAGGAGTCATCTTCCAAATCTATTATCAGCTGTGAGCTGTATTTTCAGATTTTCAGTTCCCACTGAGGTCGTGGGGAGAGTAGAGCTGCTCTTCAGAGACTTTTTGGTCCCTTTTACACTCTGGCAGTGGCGGGGAGAGAGAGAAGAGGAGCATAGAGGGAGAGAGGGGAGCTTAGAGCATAAAGTGCATTTCTACCTATTGTCTTACTTTTCACTATCAACATGCACAAATTGAGTTTATTGTTCATTCTTTGAATGCCTCTTAATGCTTAATCAGGATAGAATCCCATTTTTTCTAGCATATGGGAGAGGGTACATAGGCTGTGAGTGGGCAAAGGGCAGGGACCATTCAGACCTACCACGCTGGAAGGTCACTCACCATAGGCCACCAAAGAGGAGAGTGGCACTGCTGGGGATAAACCCCAGCATCCCAGCTCAGTGCCCTTTTCCACACCATGATATAACCCTGAATTAATGCAGTTAAGCCTTTGACACAAGAGAGGACATTTGAAAATGAGAAAATATAACTACAAGAGCTATATATTTTTCTTGCAACACAGGCTCTAATGAACTTTTTTTTTTTAATCATTAATGGAAAGATTAATGGGTTTATGTCTATAAAACTGGCAAGAAATCTTGCATATGAATGCAAGACTAACATTTTTACTTTATCTTTTGTAAGAGAAAAACATATACCAAGAATTAAACTCAAGGATCTTAAAGTAGAGAGAGATGATTTTTCCAATGGGGCATGAAATGAAACTATCATTATGAAATGACTTGATTTTGAAGTAGAATAAACAAAGATTGAAAACATTTTTTTGTGATGGACTTGTGGACACATATTTAGCTAACATCGGTTGCAAGAGCATTCCAGAGGCCTTTAGAAGACCTTGAACAGAATAAACAAGAAGACAAAAAAAGAAAGATGCCAATTAGAAGAACACAGGTGTGCATTCCACAATAAAGGGAACTTGGCACAAAGAACCTCAATTCGGCAGTTTATCTTGACCAATTAGACTGAGACAAGTTTTGCGTGTTTTAATTGGTATAACCAATTATGTCCTATGTTTATGCGCGTGTACAGAGTTAGTATAACCAATTATATCTTATGTTTATGCGCGTGTACAGTGTTGATATAACCAATCATATTTTATGCTTGTGCGCGTGTACAGTGACTTTGCAGAATATGTGACTATAAGTATGTGTGTGTTTTAACAATAAAGTGTCGTCTGTTGTCTGCTCTCAAGATTACAGGCGTCCGTCTACTTCAATCTCCTCAGGACTTAGTAATGTTCTGTACCAGCTGTTGTTAATGGCTACAGAGACACAGTTTTCTACCCTTCTGGACACAGAAAATCAGTGGCCTTCACTCAAAGAGAGACAGTCAAAAGCACCGCTTTACATTCACAGAGCTTGTAGGGCTACCCCGATTTTTGTCCCAGCTGCCCTGAGCTTCAGTGCAGCTGTGGCAGCTAGTAATAAGAGATACAGCATCATAGCAACGCTTGTTTTCACCATCAGTTTGCACTTGTTGAAGACTTGCTTCATCCTACTCTGGAAGAATTCCCTAGTAAAAAGTGAAGCCAGTTGTTCTTCTGCTTGTAAGTCACATCATGACATAAAGCAGGAGAGAGTCATAATTGATAGCAAATGATTGCCACAGATGTGACCAGCAAAGTGAGCAAAGACAAAAGCCTGCAGTTCTCAGTGACATTGTATTATCACTAATCTACATTTACCTCCCATGGACACTGACAGGTTTTCATCTAAAAGAGTAGTATTCTTTCATACTACATGGGCTCTTTAAGTTACATGAGCCGCTGTACATTTCTAATGCTTTGTTTGATAACAACAGAGTTTGCAAACAAAACCTCTTTTTGGTCTTTACAACATACTGTGCATTTTTCTCTTTCATCTCTGGATGTCTCTAAAGAAATTGAATGAGCAGGGCAAAGAAAATCAGCAGAGCATAATATGGCCATTAGCGTATCAACTGTAGTGTGTGCGTTTATGAACCTGTCACTCAGAGATTAGACCAGACATGCTTCTCTCATCAAAGGCTTCAAAGTCAAGCCTGAATACTCAACTGACTTTCCCAAGATGGGACTCTCCTACTCTCAAAACAAACATGTCATTTCTGTCTGTGCTGGAGAACCCTCTCATATAATGTCACATCAAGTGTAATTAGTTGCATTATTGAATCCAACTGCTCCAGCATCAAATTCTCTGGTAAGTTCCAGTGTGGCTGACTTGCTGCCTCATAATTTGCTGACAGAAGACATTAAGGCATCTTTTCCACGTGCGTTAGGACTGTTCTGAGTTCATTTACAGTTCCAGTGAACTGTAATCTAGTGCAACCTAACAGTTTAGAGCATTAACTGGAGAGCTGTATTCCTAGGTCAGGCACTGGGTTACTATACGACTTTTGGCAAGTTGCTTAACATTTCAGATAATCTTTCTTCTAAACTTAATATCGCTATATTTACTATACTTACTTCCCAAGAATTTTGTAAAGCTCAATTAATATTTATAAGTCTTCTGGCTTAGATAACAGGCCCTGTTCAAATGCAAAGTATTATCACACCTATTAAAGCTGCTTCACAAATCACCATTTATGGCTATATCTAACCCGCATTGCTGGAATCACTTTCAGGCACTTTTGTTATTTGTCAATAGAAGCTAGACTGCTTGCACAACAAATAAAACTACCAGCGTGATGAACCTTCCTGCTCACAGGTCATAAAGATTAATTCCACATTTTAAAATGTGGCAATTGTTCTTTCTTTCAGTTCACAGCTTATTTAGGGCAAGGCAATGCCTTTCATCAGTTAGAATAGAAATTCAGTTTTTACTAGTAAAGTTCAAAATATGTTCTTCTCCAGCTTAGTGGAATGTCACCCTGTTTGGATCCTGCTTTTTACTTCTGTGTTTGAAGTCCTCCAAAAAGTTAAAGGATGAAGTCATTGGAGGTGTGACATGTAGGGACAACATTACGGGCTTTAGCTGTTCATGGGACAGTATACAACGTTAGCAGTGATACAGTAGCTAACATTACAATGACAGCTTTTAAAAGGTAAATTGTATCCCCTTTACCGAAATTATTTCCTATTTCAAAGATAGAGACTAATAGCTGAAGGTGCTTGACTCCAGCATTGCCCAGATAGTCAGGGACTGAAGGCAGTAACACAATGCAAATGATTCATTTTCAACCTGTGAAAATTCCTAGTGAAGAAACAAAAAATAAATAAATATTGATCTACACTCTCAGACCTCAAGGCTGATCCATTTCTGTTATAACTGATAGGACAATTTCCTTTCCTACCTTTACTCTCTGTTGTTAGTTGAACTCAACATCTCTCACACACATTCACCTCATAATCACAAATGACAATTAAAAAGATCGTTTTAGCCTCTAGGCAGGGGGTAAAAGTGCCTACTGATGCTAGTTGATAGGAGTCAGAAGACTCTGAGTTTCTGTTTTATTTGCATAAGGGTGTGATAAGCTTGTGGGTACTGGAGACAACTGCATTGCAAATTCCTAGCAAGATCTCCATAAGACTCACAATAGTCAGATTATCCAAATGCACGTGAAGGGCACAATCCAGTGTGTCCACCCAGTGTGATGGATGCAGTCAGTAACCATCTTACTTCTCTATAGAAACAGTGCAATGTTCCAAACTAGTTCAACATTTGCACTTTGAGAATGCATTGGAAAATCAACTTAGAACACAGGATAGCCATGTATGCAACTACTTCTGGAGTACAGTTTGTGGTTTGACAGTCAGTAGTATTTCATCATAATGTAACAAACCTTTTAATCATCATTTATGATTAAGGAAGAAGGTAAGGAGAAGGTAAGGAAACTCTATTTGTAGTTGTAGGCATTTAATGGCCGTAAGTAATCCACACAAAACCATATTGTTGTTGTTCAAATGCTCTCTCATAGCGTTGTCAGCTCACAGGATTTTATCAAGAATATTCCAGTAAATTACATTTTTCTTAACATCCCAGTTCATGAAGAATCTCAGTTTGTGGCTTTCAAGCAGGAGCATCCAGTGCTTACCTTAAGCACTCAACTTGCAGGGAAACCCTAAAGCACCCAAAGAATCCATCTTTCCTGCAGAATTTAAGCAGACAGGATCTCCTTCTATAGGCCTCCAAAGACACTTCCTTCTCTCCCTTGATGAGAAAGGGATCCTAGAGGAGTGAACTATATGTGGTTAAAATGAAGCCACAGGTTACGTGGCCTGGGTACTAAATGAAGTTTCTCATGCTGAGGTTTAAAGATGCACATCCCTCATGTCTAAAAGTTCAAACTCCAAAGGCAAAGCATGGTACATTTTATGACATGCCAAGTCATGATTTTTAAGTTACCCTCACGATTTTTGAAGTCTGTTTATTTAATATCCGGAAGCACTGCATAAGTTCTTGCATAAATATTCCAGCTCTCAAGTATCACCCTTCACGTGTTTTCCTCTTTAAATGAAGCCCAAGCAGCTTCCTTCTCTTGACGACATTAATGGTAAGCGTGCAAAAGGCTGTCTGAGAGTAACGAGGGCTGTATGCGTGCATGCATGCACCCTTCAAGCTGAAAGGGAATTGAGTGTATTTGGATGAGCTGCAGTGGCTGATGTTTATGGCCTGTGCTGTGTGAAGAAACAAACTGTGGGTTAAACACAGAGGAATTTTCTTTTGTAACCTCAGTGTTGATGATAGGGATTGCAATGCTGCCATGTGGCTGAGCAAAGGTTCTGCTCATTATGAATGTGTGTAAACACAAATAAATGCATGTGATGCTTTGCAAAAACCCTGAGCAGGGATTTTATTTCCTTTTTTAAAAGTCAGTGAACTCACAGGTGCATCTCAAACTCTTCTGAGAGTATGTCTGCCACTCAGTGCCTTTTCAGTACCAACAGCAGCTTTGTGTGTTTTGCCTGCCTTGGTCATAAAGTCCAATAGTATAAGGGCCTAGAATCTCCCCATTTCATGATGATAAAAATGAACTGTCACAAAGCCATCTGGTATTATCAAACAGGGAAACTGTGGAGGCACACAGCTTTGAAGTAGCCTGGAATCTTTTTTTGCTGAAAAGCCATGGTGATCACGACAGTGAAAATAGAGGGCTGTGGCTAGGAGAAAGGCACACAGTCTGTTGCAGCTTCAATACAAAATATTTTCTGTCCAATTCTTTTCTTTTTATAGTTACGAAGGCTTCTCACCAATAGTCTTGAATATCACAGATAATGGCAGTGTTTACAAAAAAAAAAAATCAGTGTGCTAGGAGCCTTGAAAGGAATTTGGAACATATTGTTTACTGGATGTTAGCAGCTACTTGAAATTGAACTTTTTCTGTGTGTATACATTACCATCCTCCAATTCCACAGGAATTATACACAATATCCAGCTCTACTGATGGAAAACATGACAGGGTGCATTTGACAAGGATTTTTCATTCAGAACTGACTTCCCTGCCGAGAGGTTTCAAGGCTCATGCAGCATTGTTCGTATGGCACCTACCTTTCTGCAAACCATCAGTGTGGCTGAAAAAACTTCCTGATCACATCACTTCTTTTCATTTTCTTACCATTTACTAAAATGTTTCTGCTGGTGGGAAAAAGGTAGGATTGTCTGTCTCAGCCACATTAAATATTCTCACACAGTCTTCTGTCCCAGTTCAAATAGATTCATTGGCAAAACTCATAATGGAATTAATGTGAGCAAGAATGGCCCAAAACAGTGATTTTTGTTTTTTTCTATTTCTGGATCTTCAACATTTCTTCAGGGGAGGTGGGAGGCATGTATAACAAACATAAGCTGAGCAAAGCCTTGATTTCATTAGCTGCCTTTCACAGATGCCTCATAGAAAAACACTGTCCTAAATCATTAAATCACAGCGGTTAACTTGTGCAATGTTTGTCTCTGTGAAGCCACAAAGCTAGTCCTGTGCAGGATTACTGCCCATGATTTGGCCCATAATGCCTTTGCAGGTAGTTATTCACAAAGTCTATCACACAATAAAAGAAAAGACATCTCTTCAAAACAAGACATTTGTCCGTATCACCACACTCTCAGAGTACCTCACAGTCTGTAGGATGTGTATGTACACTATATGTATATGTGCTGTATTCATTTTTAACAGTGCAGCATCAAAGAGCAAAGGAATACCTTTTCAGTGTATTCGGTGTTGTGGTTTAAGCCCAGCTGGTAACAAAGCACCACGCAGCCGCTCACTCACTCCTCCCCCCCAACCACAGTGGGATGAGGAGAAAATATAAAGAAAAGCTCCTGGGTCGAGACAAGGACAGGGAGGGATCACTCACCAATTACAGTCACAGGCAAAAGACAGGCTTAACTTGGGGAAGAAAGAAAATCAATTGAATTTACTACAAATCACATCAAAACAAGGCACATGGGAAGTAAACCCAAGCCTTAGAACACCTTCCCCCCACCCCTCCCTCTTTCCCGGCTCAACTCCACTCCCGCTCCTCTCTCCCTCCTCCCCCCGGCGGTGCAGGGGAACAGGGGATGGGGGTTGGGGTCAGCTCACCACATGTTGTCTCTGCCGATCCTTCCTCCTCAGGGGCAGGACTCCTCACTCAGCCTCTGCTCCACCATGGGGTCCCTCCCACGGGAGACAGTCCTTCACAAACTTCTTCAACATGGGTCCTTCCTACAGGCCGCAGTTCTTCACAAACTGCTTCAGCGTGGGTCCTTTCCACAGGCTGCAGTCCTTCAGGCACAGACTGCTCCAGTGTGGGCTTTCCCACAGAGTCCCGGCCATCTTCGGGGACATCCCCCTGCTCCGGCGTGGGGTCCTCCCTGGGCTGCAGGTGGGCATCTGCTCCCCTGCTCCCCTCCATGGGCTGGGGGGGGGACAGCCTGCCGTCTCACCACGGGCTGCAGGGGCATCCCCTCCTCCGGCGCACCTCCTCCCCTCCTTCCTCACTGACCTCGGTGTCTGCAGAGGGGTTCCTCTCCCATCCCCATCTCCTCTTCCTCTCCCATCCCCATCTCCTCTTCCTCTCCCATCCCCATCTCCTCTTCCTCTCCCATCCCCATCTCCTCCCCTGCTGCAGGTTTCCCCTCTTAAATCTGTTCTCTCAGAGGCGCCACCGCCGTCACTGATGGGCTCGGCCTGGGCCAGAGGCAGGTCCGACTTGGAGCTGGGGAACTTCGAGCAGCTTCTCGAGGAGCCACCCCTGCGGCCCCTCCCCCGCTACCAAAAAACCCCGCCACACAAACCCATAACATTCAGGAACCTAATTCCAGAAGAATTAGAAGCACACCAGAAATTTTCACTTCACAGTAGAGAGAAACAAGTTCACAATGCATGATGTAGAGCAAGATGCTCACACAGGTAGTGTAAATACCCTACAGTCCACCGAGGGACAGTGGCCCATGGGTGACCCACACTGCAGCAGGGACACCCCTGTGGGACTGCAGCCCACAGGGGACCCACACCAAGACAGGGACACCTCTGAGTGACTATGGCCCACGGGCAACCCACATCAGAGGAAAGGCACTAAGAAACAGCATAGCAAGAAAACCTGAAGAAGCAAAGAGCAGCAGAGAAACTGAATGAGAAGCAAAGAGCAGCAGAACAAAATAAATAAGCAAAGAGAGCAGCAGGAACACCGGTTACACACACAACACCACACCTCCTGTGTCACCCATCACCTGACCGGAGTAACTGGGACAGACTGAGTTTAACCCCCAGCAAATACAGGGGAAGTCAAGCCTGGGAAAGAAGGAGGAAAAAATGTTTGGCTCAAGTGATTTTTTGATTGCTGATGGTCTCTTTTTTCTCTATACCCAAATCATTGATCAGAAGTTGATGTTAACGGGACATAAATTAAGTAAAAACACTCTGAGTAGAGATGTTTTGCCCATGGCAGATGCTCAGATGCTCTTGACAATAAGGTGTCAATAAGGTGCCCCTGCTTCCACAGGGCAGCTCAGCCCAGCAAATCTCCCATTCCTCCCCGTGGGAGCATGTATCTCTCTCCAGTAAAAACTGACCAGGACCCACAGTGCCTGGCTGCCATCAGGTGTCCTAGCCAACAGTTCACTTTTAACTACTGCAACGTAGAATGTTATAAAGGGCTTATTAATTGGCCAAGCCTAAAGCTACAGGAGTCTTTCAAAATATTCATTATTAAATTTGGAGGGAAGGGGGAATAAGGAGTTACATTTGGTAGTAAAGAACTGCAGCCCAATATTAAAAAAAATAAATAAATGAGTGTGGATATTATTAAACACAGAGTTAGATAATTGTCATGCTACAGGTGAGGTTTTAATATTCAGTTTTTCTTTCACTATGGTCAGTAGTAAAACATGCTTTTACTTCAATAGGAGGTGAATGGAGCCATTAAATGGAGTTGAATTGTTAGGCCATATGGTCTCTCTCCTTATAGTTTTCTTCATGTTGCAGGTATTTGTTTCTGTTTTGTGTTTGTATTTACATTTTCTTGGCCCTTTTAGTGCCCTAAGGAGCCATTTATAAATGGTCATAACACAGTAACTCACAAAATTACAGCCCTATAAATTATTCCCTCAGGCATTAAAAGAGCCTGGGAAAATACAAACACAGACAGACTCAAAACATTTATTTAACAAAATTTGGGCCATATTGGTGGTGGGGGAAAAAAATCATCGTTTCAAAAACTGGAAAACTACTTGACTTATAGACAGACATCATTTGATAGGTAACACGCAGCAAATGTAAGAACTAGTTAGGCCTTTCATAGTATCTTACTAGGTCCAAACTGATGTTTTATTGCAGGAGAAAATGAGTTTTATGTAAAAACAGTGAATATTGTTAAATGACAGTGTACTTACTTATCACATCATTTACAAAGTAAAACATTTAAAAGCCAGGAAATTAATAAAGGACATCTGAAATCTTACACTTGCCACATAAAAAAAGAAAATACACTGACAGCCTCTATTGCAATGTTAACCTAGAATATCACATTCATTCATATGTATGTTCTCAAAGCTTCTCTCTGAGACAAGGACATGATATTTTTAATGAGCAGGAAAACAGACGCACAAAGCAACAGATTTGGAAAAATACCCAACTTTTTAGACCTAGTGGAGACACACGATTGCTTTTAGCTTCTACTCCAAAGGGAGTCTCTGAAGTCCCATAAATCTACCTTTGCAGTCCATAGGAGTGCAAGCAAGACGGTGATGAACACACTTGTGTTCTCTGAGTGAGTTCCTCATGCATATTGCTGGGAGCAGAGCTTACAGAGCTCAGCAACACACAACCACACCATTAGGCAACAGCTCAGGATAGTCCCAGGCCCCATAATTTGGGGATCCACTCAATAAAAGCCTCACAGCCAGCTTACACAATGTCCACCATACGATGCTGTGGTAAGGACAAGGGTAGTGTGGACACAAAGCATTCTGCCACACCACTGAGTGCCCCAAAAACCTGGCAGCTGGACTTGGGCATGTGGCCAGACACTCCCTCACTCATACCGAGAAACAAGAAGTCGCATGAAAAACTAAATGCAAGGCCAGGAAAGCTATGAAAAAATTGGCTTGCAGATTACCAGTAGGTTCAACTACAATCTCTCCTCGGAAGTTTCCCAACATGTCCTACCCTGCTTAGCCTGTCAGATTTGGCAAGATCCCAAACGAGGGTGGTATAGCCATAGATATACTCCATTTCAAGGTCTAGTCAAGTGACACTAGTTTCCTCACAAGAAGATTCAGACTAGAGATGTAATAGCAGAACACTTCGAACTGATGCTCGCAAGAAGACAAATATCTCCATGTTAATCCCAGAAACAATAACAAGAAAATGCCTTTGTCAGTTGTTTCCAAATGTTTTTTTGACCCCTTAGTCCTGAAGATTATGAATTTCAGATGGATGTACTGGATGCCAAATATATTAACTCAAATAATTGGTGCCCTGGGGACCCACCTCTCTGGGAGACTGAATTCATCAGTAGACTGTGCTGCAGGACCTGATTTTGGCACACATTAATATAAAATCAAGCCCAGGGGAAAGAATCTTAGAATTCACCTTAAATATTTTATGCATTAAATTCACGGTTATACATTATTTTTCTGGCTACAGTGGTGCTGTCATAGGATTTGAGGAATGTTTTGTTCCCTCTTTCTTCTGAAAGGGATGAAAAGTGGGTGAGCAACCATGTTTTTCACTAGAATGAGCTACTGAAGAGACAGTACATCTGCTGGACACATAAACGAAGCTGTCTGTCCACCTGTATTTGTGGGCAGACTCTGCGGGGTAATATGCTGGGGTGTGTTAAGTCTCCACAATCTCCAAAGAAACAGGTCCAACTCACGTCAGCAGTGAAATAAGGCCCAGAAGAGCAAGGAAAAGATACATCGCAGTTTCTCAGAGAGGAGGCTTTGGGCAGAGCAGGGAGAAGACAGGCTGCTAAGGAGCAGATCTCTGCTAAACACACTTCTCTGCAGAGGCACTGTCCACATTTTTTTCTGGGGCATGACAAAACTTCCCATTTGTTGTTTTTCCAGAAGGTACTGATAAATTGTTCTTGCCCATAGAAGAATTCCCTGATAAAGGAGAGTTATCAGTTCAGCCTCACAACAGGACAAGGACTGTTTGCTGGCCCTGAGACCAAGCAGCCACACAGAGAGCACACCACATTTGTCCCCTTCCCCGTCCACCCACGGAACCAGGGTAACAGCATCCAAAGCAGCTCCTGGGAATGGCCCCTGGATGATCTCACAGGCAGGTCTCCTCTGGGCCACAGCCAGGAACTACACAAGCAGTTTTACTGATACAGCTATATATCTTGCTAATTTAGCTATAGCCACTTAGAGCAAACTTGGACCAAATGAACATAAACCAGATTTACTTACGACCTTGATGCTTATGGATGCAGTACTGTCCTCCTTAGAGTGAGATAAGAAAATCCCCCTATCCATCCCATAAAACCTTTTTCTAAGTCTGAAGCAAAATTCCTTCCAGATCATTTTGTTTTTAACAGCAAACAATTTTAAAACTCAAGTTTTTACATTCACAGACATGGAAAGTTATGAGGATCATAAATTTTATGACATTAAAACTTATAAACCTGTTTTCATATTGAGTGCAGATTGTGCCCAAGTGCCAAGTACACATTCTACCGAATATTTTTAGAAAATCAGTTATTTCAGCAGATATGAATTATCAGCATTTGACTTAATTTTTATTTGTAAGGGTATGTTCAGTAAAATTCACAGAAATAAGATGTGATTTACTGGAGACTGCAGATTGACAGCTTTAAACAACTGCTTTCATTGCCGAGGTTTTGTAAAGAAACTAACCAGCAATTGTCTGAAACTTAAAAACCACACATTATCAATTTTAAACTTTTTACAGAAAAGTTAAATGATTTATAAAGTAATATATTTAAATTAAAACCCTGACTTCAGAACATCTCAGAACAGACCTCCATTGGTCATTTTTTTTAAATGAAGGTATCAGGGTATTTAAATTGGTGTTTGTTATTATTTGCCAAGTGCCAACAAGCCATTTTGCATTATGCAAAATAAAACTTGAAGACAATCAACTCCCCAAGGAGACTTCAGTCAAAAAGCTGGATGTTCTCTTGCTATGTAGATTCTTACAGGGAACCAGATCATGCAAGCAGCCGTAGCAAATATCAGTGCTTTACTAGAAGAATACGCACACAAAAAGTTGATTTCTCTCCAGAGAATGGACTTCATTTAGGGTTTACCACAGAGGGGCAATTGTATGAATTTAAATCTTTCTAACTTGAGTTTTCTGATTTCTAGCAGGGTTTTTATTGGCAGCACAAGCACGCATTTCAGTTCTACACCCACCCTAAACCTGAATGCTCATCAGTCTAGAACAGCCAAAGCAATCTATAGATAAGGGCACAAAGGGAAGCATTATGTTTACTTACCTTTGCTTCCAGCAGCTAGGTTGGCCACTTGCATGATGATGCCTTTCACTCCTGCCTCTTGTAGAAAAACTGTCTCTGGCTCTCCAACCTCTGACGCTCTACCTGGAGAATAAATTAAATGGTGTTCAAAAGAGGTTCAATAAAATACTCTTAACATTACTGTGGGCTCTCTACTAGCCTGCTGGAAAGAGATGAGTATCCAGACTGCACCAGTGCCATGGCTTTAGAGAAAACTGTTCTTGAACACTGTCCCTTGAAAATGGTTTCTTTTAATTAGAAAGTTATTACAGCTCAAAGCATATGACCCACTTTATGTAAAAAACTGGTTCCTATGTCTAGGTATAATTTTAAGATGATGCTGTCTTTCATTCATGGCAGTAGTTCTACT